>NW_004949100.1:1415395-1423591 GCF_000317375.1 Microtus ochrogaster | reverse complement strand
GGGATAGAATTGGGTGGCAGGGAAGAGACAGAAATCTTTAATAAATAAATAAATTTATAAAAAAAAAAGACTTTGTTGCATTCATTTACTCTATGTATGTGTGTTTATGTGTGTGGAAGTCAGAAGACACCATGTTGGAGTTGGTGATCTCCTACCTCATGAATTCAGAATATTGGCCTCAAGTTATCAATTATGGAGACAAACATCTTTTCCTGCAAGACTTATTTTTGCTCCAAGTTCTGTACATTTAAATATATAAAAAGGTATTGCTCAATTACTTTCAGAAGGATGGGAGAATTAGTGGAGTTTTGATCTGAGATTGGCCCTGAAAGTTTTGGTTCTATGAAAGTTTGGATCCCTTAAAGTTTGGGTAGATGGGTTCTTTTAGATGAATCACCTCCCAATTAAATTCTTTACATTCCTTAGCATTTAATTTGGATTTTCAACATTTTCACTTTCTTGATCTCTTATACATTGTCTGCAGAATTTAATGGATCTTTGCCCAAATTTGGTCTCTGTCATTTTTATTCATATAAAAAGACCTGATGAATGAAATCTTAGCCCCTTATGGGTGGGAAAATTTCAGGTAATCAGTATCAACCATGAACTAAGTGAACTTTATTCTGTAGGATAAGGATGAAAAAACGGACAAATTTTTATTTGTGAGGCTACTATTAAATAAAGTCATTCTTGCTTACACATAGTAATCAATCTTAAAAATTCACATTAATTTTGTCTCTTGTTCCTGATCAGTTATTATCCTCATATATTCTACTTTAATGTATTTTTTTTACTCTAATGTATTTTTATGTCTGTTTTTAATACAATGACTCCAATTCAAGGTCTAGTATGAAATTTTCAGTGAGAAATTTTTTGCTTATTTTACACAGAAATGCACATTGCATATAAGAAATATCCCACACACATATACTTATGTATTATTTATGTATATGATTTAAGTTGGAATTTTTATCTATTTACGTTATTTATATTCTTTATTTATTGTCGGGATAGACTGAGTTGCTAGCATGTGCCTGAAAAAAGGGAGTGAGGATTAATATTATTATTTTATTTTCAAGACAGGGTTTTTCTGTAGTTTTTGTTGTCTATCCTGGAACTAGCTCTTGTAGACCAGGCTGGCCTCAAACCAGAGTGAGGATTAAGAAAAAAAGAGACAGCTAGAGTTGGTGAGGAACCATTAGATCAAGCAAACTGTCTCAGTGGGTGAACCCCTCATGTTCTTATATTCCTTGCTCATACTCTCACTCCATCCATTCTTCAACTCAACCTTGGGAGCTCAGTCCAGTGCTCCAATGTGGGTCTTTGCCTCTGTTCTCCTCTGTTGTTGGATGAAGGTTCTATGGTGATATTTAAGTTAATCATCAGTCTGACTCCAGGGTAAGGCTGATTCAGACAACTTCTCTATTGCTTTGGGTCCTAGCTGGGGTCATTCCTGTGGATTATTGGGCATTATTCTAGAGCTAAATTTCATGCTAACTCCATAATGGCTCCCTCAATCAAGATATCTTTTTCCTTGCTCTCATATCTCTCCTTCCTCCATCTCGACTATCCCACTCCATAAGTTCTCCTCAACCCCTCTTCTCCCCTTCTTTCTACCCCCTGCCCCCATGCTCCCATTTTGTTTTTATTTTCCAATTTCCAATAGGGTCTATATATGTTTTTCTTTGCCTTCACCTTATTCCTTAGTTTCTCTAGGATCATGAACTATAGGCTCTATGCCCTTTTGGATCAACTCAGAAAGGGTTGACAATTGGGGTAGACTGAGGGGATACTGATGGTGACACTGGGATTTGTCTCTGCGGCATGTGCTAACTTCTTGATATCCTATTATCTTTTGATATAATCCTTGCTCAGCCTGGATGTAGTAGGGAGGGCCTTGGACTTTTCATGGGGTGGAGTGCATAGCTCTCTCTTGGAATTGGAGGGGGTGGAGTGGGAGGGTCTGTGGAGGGAGTTGGAGAGGAGCGGGAGAAGGGGAGGCAGTGGGAATTTGGATTGGTAATGTTTTTAAGTAATAAATTAATAAAAAAGATGTAAAAGCTAGCCAATGAGAAGTTAGAGCTAATAGTCCAAGCAGTGATTTAATTAACACAAGAAAGAAAGAAAAAAAAAAAGAAAGAGGCAAGAGACAGAGGTAAAGATGGGGGCACATCCAATGAATATTGCAACAACCTAAAGTTTATTACTCATACTCCTTATACACCCCAATCAAAAGGGGAGGGCAAAAGACTTCCCTTCCATCATACAAGGAACAAACAAGCATAAGTACCCTCCTTCATCTCAAAGCATCTAGTAACCACACTCTAAGTCAAAACCTGTTGTCTGATCAGTAGCATGATATCCAGTAGCTACACCTTTGGCCAAACATCCTGTGATTTGTCTTTGAGTAGGAAGAATAGGTTTGAACTCTCTCTCTGTTTCTCTCTCTCTCTCTCTCTCTCTGTTTCTCTCTCTCTGTTTCTCTCTGTCTCTGTCTCTGTCTCTCTCTCTTTCTCTCTCTCTCTCTCTCTCTCACACACACACACACACACACACCTTTAGTCAAGATGGAACAGATTCAAAACTGTGGGCTTCCCAATTTATTATTTCAATTATATTGATAAATCTTCACGTTGTATCCTGTACAAAAGAATGTGATGAAATAAAAAAAAATTTCCTTTTTTACATCATAACACTTGTAGCTGTATTTGAGGAAAAAGTAGATTTAAGTCAAGGGCAAGTGGAGCACAGTGCAAGTTTTATAAATATCTGTGCAGTGACTTGTAAAGTTTGTCCTGTAAGATAAAGATCATGAGCACAATGGGGATGTAGAGATGAAAAAAACGATGAGTTTTGAAGAAGACAGATGCCAGTGAAAAGCTAGCTAGATGTCAGAGGGTTGGTGTGATTTGGAGTGAGCAATGAAGTCCAGTCTAAGTTTAGGAAACAATGGCCTTAGTTGTTAGATATTTAATAAAGGAGGCATAAATGCCAAGAAATGGGCTATAAAATAAACGCACTACAAAAAATATTTTACTTCTCTATAAGCTCACTGGTTGTGTTCTATTGATTGTGTCAATAGAACCCAATCATTTATTTAGGCTCTGCATTTATATCAGGTTCTAGCGATCCCTCCTAATTTCTAAGACTCTGACCCTATGAAATCCCTCATTTTGTTTTTACTGTTTAGGCTTTTGGAGCAAATTATATATCTTTGATTGCTGTGCAATGGATATTCTGGAAACATAATTTCTAATCTTGATATGAATTTTAAGATGTAACATGGGCAACAAGCTGGTGGCTCAATTTTTCAAAACACACCTATTAGACAATCAAACAAGAAATATTTCCAACTAAAATCATTGCAACAGAACTTTCACCGGTGAGGGCAGAAAAGGGCATCTGTTATGCTTACCTGGAATAAGTTTACCTTTTGTTCACAAGGGAGCAGATGAAAAGAAACATGCTAAACACATCCCGAGAACACAGGCATGGGCAGAGCAGCTTCAGTAATTAGAGGAGTTTGCTGATGTACTGCAGATGGCAGATGCCAGAGTTATAGCATGTAAATGAATTTGTGTTTGGAGGCTTGTTGTTTCGTGGCAGAAAAAAAAAAGAACACTGTTGCGATATCTGAGTGTGGTGAGGTTCCTTGCACATGTATTATTAATGGTCTATGTTCTAAGATTAGAATGACTGGACTTTATATATTTTCACAGCGTATGCTATATTTTTCAAGAGTAGAGCTGAATTGCCTTGGGTAAGACATTCATAGCAAAGGCTCATTTGAAGCAGCTAGTTTTCACATGCTTAATTTACTGATGGATCACTTTGCAATTGGGAATCAACATGAATAGGGAAATCACAAAATTTTAGTTTGCTGTTGTATAAGGAATATATGTCCTTCTGTAACTGCTATGCTAGTCTTCCATGGCTGAAGAAATGAGAATGGGGGAGTGAGTCATCAGGGTGTAAGGTGCAAAGGGAAAATGCCAGCTATCGCTTTTTTTATATTTTCTTATGTTTCTTTTAAAGCCAAAGACGTTGAGAGAAACTTGTTCTTTCCCTAAACCTAAGCCTGATTGTATTTCTTTATTTTCATTCCATTTTAAAGCTGACAGTAGAAGAATTTTCACTAGAAATTTTACTCCAAAATTAAATTGGTACATTTTGATTCCTTGCTGGGCTGCACCATATAATGAGAATAACTGGAGAATAAGGAAAGGTATTTCAGAGACTTGGCATGATCACAAACACTCACCTTACGATAACTTGAACCAATCCTCAGAGTCACTGAATACAGACTTCACACTAAAATGGGAGAACAAAAGAAATAAAGCACATCAGGCAAAGGGAAGAAAAGCAAGGCCTCTTTAATATTTTTAGACTACACATTACAGGAACGTCTAAACCCTTCTGAGTCAGTGGCTGCCTGCAGCATTTAACAGACCATTCAGATGGAGAACGACGGAATTGTACATCTCTATCAACTCTGACCACAGTCTGACTTGAGTACTTACAACTGATATCCCTTAGCCTCTAGGGCAACATTCAAATACATGGGCAGAGACAAATCAGGGATGGCTGAGCTCTGAAGAGAGCATTTAGGAGAGTGCTCCAAACAGCTCATTTAAAAGGTTTTCAAAATATGGTTGTAATATTGTTCAGTGACTTCATTCTGAAGACGCTTAAAAGCATTTTTTCTCAAAAAACTATAAGCTCATAAACACCGTTCGTTCTGTTTCTTTCCCTTTTAGTTCCACTCTGTTAGTTTCAGCAGGGGAAAAACATGGAAAGAATAAAGTTTGGCTTCAAAATAGACCTCAAATTCCTGCTTTGCTATCTCATAACCAAATATCTTAACTATTAATCTGTTTATTTTTGGAAGTTTTGTTTTATAGGATATTTACATTGCTAAAGATGTCAAAATCCCTTTGATGCTATAGGGATTAATACATTTGTCACCAGGCTCTGCCACCTGGACTTAGTAAGAAAATTTCTTATAGGCATTGTGTGCTTTGCACTTTCTTTTATTCAGCTCTCTTGTGGACCAACATTAAAGAATGTGAAAGCGTAAAATGTCTTAAATTGTCAGAGTGTTTAATAGCTGTTATCTTCTTAACACAAGTTTTACTTGATCTTCAATTAGATGTTTCTATTTGAAGTTTTATCACTGATAAGTTGCAAAAGTGAAAGCAAAGTTATCTACTTAACTGCCTTTGGAAATAGCCTCTAGGTGGCTTCTCCAAGATGATGTAACAAGAAAGGAATTACTCCCTCAGCTGAGTACCCATGAGAAGATTATTCTACCAATAGACTGAAGAAACTTGGAGATGAGATTTTTCAGTCAAATGAGGATATCCTTTTTTTGTTTGTTTGTTTGTTTGTTTTTTGAGACAGGGTTTCTCTGTAGCTTTGGTGCCTGTACTGGAACTAGCTCTTGTAGATCAGGCTGGCCTCGAACTCCCAGAGATCCTCCTGCCTCTGCCTCCCGAGTGCTGGGATTAAAGGCGTGCCACTACCGCCTGGCTTGAGAATAACCTTTTATTAACGGTCCTTAATAATATATAAATATTATTTTGTATCCTTAATGTATAGCTGTTATCTGCTGCAGATACAGATCTAACTTCATATTTGAAGATTTGGGAATATAACTCATAAGACTAGATAAAGACATGAAATTAAAATGAATACCGGTCATTATGGGAGAAACAAGACATTACCCTTAGTCTTTATTTTGTACTCATTGAAACAAAATACTGGCAGAAACATGTACTCACTGACTATGAATTATTTTCAATGTGGTCCTTCTTAAATAACCATCAACATACAGTAACAATGAAGTTGTAGTTATCTGTTGTGACATTCACTTGCTATTTTTGTGCTATGTAGTAATGAGAGCGGCAGGGCTGCGTCCCTGGTATCCCGGCCGCCTGCTAGCTTATGCCCCCAAATAACAACACACAAACTGTATTCTTTAAACACTGCTTGGCCCATTTCTATCTAGCCTCTTCTAGGCTAATTCTCGCACCTGGACTAGCCCATTTCTAATTATCTGTGTAGCCCACAAGGTGGGTTACCAGGGAGATTCTAGCCTACATCCATCCTGGGTCAGAGCTTCATCGCTTGTGCCTCAGAGAGCAGAGCTCTAGCATCCGCCCTGGAGATGGGAGCATGTCATCTCTGCTCCAGAGCAGAGCTGTCGAGACTGAGCTCACTTCCTCTTCCTCCCAGCATTCTGTTTTGTTTACTCCTCCCACCTATGTTTTAACCTATGAGGGCCAGTCAAGCAGTTTCTTTATTTTTATAACCAATGACCTTCCTCCATCAGTGCTACCTTTTCTTTTAAATTTTTATTGATTGATATATTTATAAAATACATTTTTATTATATCCAATTCATACCACAAAGTTCCCTGATTCTCCAACCTCCCTCCATTTATCTGACTTTGTGTCTTTATTTTATCTTTAACACATGGAGTACAATTTGTGCTGCATACACATTCTTGGGTGTTGACCATATTCTGTACTAACAGGAGCCATACACTTGAAGAAAGCTCATTCTCCCTTTTCTAACTGTTATCAATTGTCAATAGCTGTAGGAATTCCTTCAGGCAGTAGCTTTAAAGATACAACACACTTGGGTGTAGCCTCATAAACTATAACTGCTGACAAAAAGTGCATAATAATGAATGCTCACTCTTTCTCCCAGCTTCAGGATTCATTTTTTGTTCCCCATTCATGCAGAGGACTATGATCTGTGAGTCTACCCCTAAATAAATAATCCTCTATTATACTCAATTATGAGCTAGTGTGGGGTTATTTTATAACTTCTATCTTCATCTAGTGCTCAGTGTAGGGCGCTATGGGGAAAGGCCAAAAAAGGTTTTCCACTCTTGCCCACCTGTCTTGATTTCACCTACTAAGTGGCTTTTTGCCGAACTGTGCCGCATCTACAGTGGAGCTACCATGTGGCAACTTGGCAATTTTCCAGGCTCACAATACTTCCCCTCCTCCTGTCGCCTGCTTTTCCTGCTGTGCAGTGACTTACACAGCTTCCAATTCATACTCCTTGCTCACAAGTTCTGTGCCCGTTGCTCCATGTGCAGAATTGCTTTAATTATTCAAGGCAACCCAATACCATCAGGAAACTCCTTGGGGGGACTCTTGAAGGCCCCCATGTCAAACTTGGTCTTATCATTCCCAGTCACTGTGGAGAACATGTCTCACCAGGAAAATTAAACAATCCAGTGCCTATTGTAAGAAACCATACTGTTCTGGATGATGGAATAGATATGGAGAATGATATAGAAAATATATTTTGGAAGACTTCTACAAATGATCAAACACCAAAACTAAGAATGTGTATAAATAGCATTATAATTGAGGAATTCCTAGACATAGGTGCGAACATGAGTCTCATTACTCCAGAGTCTTGGCATCTGAATTGGCCTATTCAAAATGCAGATGTTCAATTCCTAGGAATTAAAACCCTATCTCAAGTGAAGCAAAGCACAAGATGGGTTAAATACATAGGGCTAGAAGGATCAGAAGGATAAGAAGGAAGACTGAGGTCATATGTAGCTAACATTGTAGTGAATTTATGGGGTCATGACCTATTGCAGCAATGGAATACCTAGGTTAACATTCTTCCAGTCCCAAATACTTATGCTTCTGGGTAAGATATTTTAGGGTGTTATAAACAAAGGTTACCAGCCATTCATGCTATACAAAATCACAAAGCAACTTGTAACATTTCAGAGGTCCTAACGGTTCTGCTTTTAAAATGGTTAACTGAGAAACCCATATGGATTAAATAATGGTTTTTAACAGAAAAAAAACTGCAGGTTTTAGAACAGCTGGTAAAGCATATTGAGGAATCAACCAGCTTTTGGAACTCTGCTATATTTGTTGTTAAAAAGAAATCTGGGAAATGGAGAATGGTAACAGATCTGAGAGCTATTAACACAATTATTCAATCTATGGGCCCTCTACAATCTAGAATTTTTCTGACTTCTCTATTATCAAAATGCTGGTCTCTCATAGTTATTGATTTAAAAGACTGTTTCTTCACTATACCTTTACAAGAAAAGGACAGAAAAATTTGCCTTCACAGTGTCTGCTTATAATAATTCTCAGTCAGTGGACCTTCATCTCACAGGGAATGCTCAATAGTCCCACCTGTGCCAATACATGA
>NW_004949100.1:1413532-1414600 GCF_000317375.1 Microtus ochrogaster | reverse complement strand
CTGTTTCTGTTTACAATATTTGTACATCTAGGCAAAGTTATTTGGTCATATTGTATGCATGCATACATTTACCTTTGCTTAAATATTTTGTATATTGATACATTCTTAGAATATATATATATATATCATATTGCACTATATATTTCTACCTTTATCAGTATACTTAAACATGTTTACATTTTGAGGTCATTGTCCCCACTTGCTGCATACTTGTTTAAAGATTGTTTAATATTCTAATATGAAGTCTTAGTCTTTAAACTATATAGGTCTATAGTCATCCTTTTTGTCATACCTATAGTTAGACTAATCAGGTTCTTTAGATAATGTAGAGATTGTATTCCACATAGATTTCAACCACTTCAAAGAACTGTAGAATATAACGTTTAAATAACTTAGGGTTCTGTTGATGTGAGACACAATTGCTCCTAGCAGCACAGATCTATCCCTGAGATAATGTTGAGCAACAAATACACTCCACATGGAGCTTGTTTTCTTCTTGGCAATACTGGAAAGGAACTGCCTATACCTCAACCATTGACAAAATGCACGATGTTTGGACTGGACAAGGAGGGTAGAAGGAAAAAGACTGCCAAACGTTGCCAAGTCAGGGTAAGATAATTTTGAAAAATTTCCTGCCTCAAAAAAAAACTTTTGGCCTTAGCCAAAGTTGATTGCTTCAACACTGCAAATGAGTCTTTGGTTGATTGCCTAAGTAGTCAGTTGTCAGTGTCATCTAATGAACATTCTGGAAGCTGCTTGATTTCACTTCCTGCCTACTCAAGTAATATTATCTCCCTTCTCAGGCCTTTAGTGGGTTTGAAGATGAGATTGTTGTAGTTACTTTCCTCTATGATTTAGTCAAGTCATTTCTAATACAAGACTTAGATGTCTTAGGATAGAATAATTATTGAAACATTTAGTATATGTTCCTTGTTTAATATTGTTTATGCTGGTTGTAATTCTATTTTTTTATACTTGATATTTGTTCTTACTGTTTATAGTTTTGTATTAGGCTTAGAACTTTTTTATTTAAACAAAAGGGGGAGATGCTGTAGGAACTCCTTCAAC
>NW_004949100.1:1405473-1410116 GCF_000317375.1 Microtus ochrogaster | reverse complement strand
ACTTTTATTATTGGGTCAAAAGAAAACTATATTAGTTAAGTTAACTAAAAGTATCTAATTTATGTTGATTTAGTTCTCATTTTAAAATATTACATTAATAAAATGTACATTTCGCTATCATGCAGTGTTTTTCAATTTTATGCTTGCTTTAGTGTGTTTTATTAATTGATTGTCTAACATTGAAATTATTAATAAAATTGTATTTTATATGCAATTTTCTACCAGAATTTCCCCCTGTGTCGTATACTGTCTTTTGTTCCACATCTTATCCATAATAACCAATAATGCATTGTACTTGATTATCAAATCTTCCAAGCCTTATACTATATCAATTTCTCAGTAATCTCCTATTTTTTAAGACCTTAAAATGTTTTAAGAATCCTGGTTCAGTGTTTCTTCCCCTTTGGGTGTTTTGACATATTTATAATGATGGAATAGAACTATGTTTCTTTTAAAGATGGTAACTTATTCTTTCCCATTTTATCAACAGCGCTTAAATTAACACGAGTAACCAGCCTTGCTGCTAAACATAACCACAGACCAAAGTACAGATGACCAGGTCTCCCTACTATCAGGTGACTTTCTAATTTTCTATCTTTCCTCAGTCTATTGCTCAGTGGTAATAGGATACACAACTTACATATAATGCATGGTGAAATTCAGGCCTAATTTAATCTATTTTATAATATGGTAGATTTTAGGGTAGCATATGCATTTGATCTACAGTAATAATGCAGATATATTGGAATACGCAAGTAAATAAATAATCACAGATGCCTATGTAATCTCTCTTTGTATATAATAAATGTATCTATTATCTATATAAAGCCATATTATTTTCCATGGTACACATACTTCAATGGCAAATGACCTCCTGTGACCCAGAGAAAAATGGAAAAGTTTACAAGCCTGTGAGTTTTCAAAAAATCCTATGAAACATTGTTAAGCCAGTCATACTACAAAAGCGACAGAATCAATGCCAAAGAAAGAGTACTATAAAAAACATTGATGGAGGAGAGAAAAAGCAGGAATGATTCTCTGTACTTTAGTGTCCTATTTCAAAGAAGTATAAAAGAAACTGTCATGGGAGTTATATAACTTATAATATGAAGTGCTAACATACAAATAAATGAACTGTGTTAATTACTGTGGATTCGGCAGCAAACAGCATTTTTCTCAAACATAGTATAACCTGAATATTTTCACAAGAAAATGCAACACCTACTTTGACTTGTAGTACTGCTCCAACTTTCTATTTGGTATATTATCATTAATTACTAGTAAAAGGAATGTTTTCATTTTAAATATTTTATAATATTGCTCAAAAAATTATAGGCTGTGCTGCCAAGTTGACGAGATCATCTTGCCAACACTCAGACGAAACTAGTCAGGCCCTCTTCCAAACAACAACAGAGAATGACTATGCATTTTAAATTTATGTATTGGTGTACAGGAGTTGTAAGTAACAGTGAATTCATGCCAGTAAAGTCCAGAAGAAGCCAAAGTCCTGTTAGTGTGACACAAGACAATTGCAAAAGATTTACTTGTGAAATAGAGAAACTCATAGAGAATTTCCATATACACCGATCAGCAGTAAACATGCTATCTTGCCTTAGGCATCTGAGGTTCAATCAGTAATTATGCAACACTTCTTCAGATTGAGTTCCCATATTCTTGTGCCTGCTCTTAGGACTCTTTCCCATTGTTGTTACCATGTCCAATCATGATGCAATGGCTTTTATTTTAATTCATTATATTTTATTCTGTCATTTTTGTTTCTTATCACGTACAAACCTATCCTTTTCAAATGGAAGACAGAAAGGGAATATATCATGTGTGGCTGGGGGGGGGGGCTGGGAGAAATAGAGGGATGGGCAACTGTTATCAGGATGTGTCATATGAAAAAAATAATCCAATTTAAATTAAAAAATCAGGTTTTTCTTATAGTCATGGAAGACATTTTAACACAGCTCCGTATACTTAATTTGTCAAACAATTCCAAGGGCTGAATTGGATTAAGTAATTAGTATCATTACTTTACTACTCTCTACAGAGTTGTAGAATATAAAATAATTTGGAACTAATTTAGGACAAATAACAGTTCAATACGTAGTACAATGTCATGTTCACTTAATCCCCTGATGATTTGGAAGGGGCCAATAAAGTATTAAACATTTTACATTGTTGTCAGTACTTTACTTACTCTTAGTATTAGCACAATGAATTCTCAAGTTGGTTTATGATCATTAATTAGTAATACTGTGTCACACTGTGTTAAGAAATGTGAAAATTAACAGAAATTAAGTGACAAATAATGTAGTTGGCTATCATGGAGAAATGACTTCAGACGAGCAAATGTGTAGTTTGAACTCTAATTTACTAACTTGTGGGACATTGAGATTCTTGCACAGACAGTACAAGTTCATTTAATTAATGAAGAAGTCTGCCCATATTGTAGCTTTGGCATGCTATTTCTGCTTTTTTTTTTTCAACTGACTGTTCTCTGGTTTGAAAGACTTAGATACAAATATGATTAGATTTTCCTATTCCCTTGAAGTCATGGATGCAAAGTTATAAAAAAGGAAAGCTTTCAGCCTATCATATATCATTCTTTTTTTTCCCCCTCTAGGCCACAATGTCTTTAAGAATTTAATGATGGTTTTATTTATCCTGAGGACTGGTTAGGGAATCTGTGATAGCCTTGAGTTCACAACACCTCCAACTAGCTTTGCTGTTTTTTTATAATGAAGTATCTGCCTCAGATAATCATGTAATATGTGCCATTTCCTGTATGTCAGCCATTTGCCAGGAAACTCTCCTGAAGTGTAGTAGTGTTCCGTCCTCACTCTTCCAGAACCATGAAGTCAGAAGAAGGAAATTAACAGTTTCCAAGAAGACTGGGGAAACACAAACTTGCTTAGAGTTTCCATATTAACTTAACTGCTCTTTTCCACCAATTTTTGTTATCATTAAATAACTTTCCAATAACCTGATAAATCATTTTGTCATTCTAATTTTGAGAAGAAGACTTGCAATAGTATTACAATTTCTTCCACTAATGAAAGATATTCTCTTTAGGAAAAAATGATTGAAGCTATTCATATAAAAACAGTGTACATTTATCTTTTCGAATTTTTGTTCATAATCGATAATTGAAATGTATTTTAATAGAAGGAGAAAAATTATAGAGATGGGCATAATTTATTAATGAAAAAGAAATATTTGAGAAGGGGAGAAGAAAAATGACCTTACTTAGAAGACAGAAAGCTGAATACCAGTTTGATTTTGTCTTAATATTTAAGTAATATATGCTTCAGTGACTTATAACAAATGAATTGAAGAGAAAGGAGTATGGGTTCCATTTATTCTTTAATGATTATAGTTCAGATGAGAAGCTTGCGACATCTATAAATATTGTAGATACATAAAGGGAAGTTTTTGAACACAGAAATGCCAATATACTTATCTGTCTATCTGTATAGTCAAATATCATATTGAAAGATGCCTCTGTGTGCATAGAATTAAAGCCTGTACATATGGAAGTACTGCTCAGTGACTATTTTGAGACACATATAAAGCAAATTCGTTACCTGATTAACTAAAAATAATATAGAAATTAGAACACAGCAGGAATACTTGGCGTCATAGAATTGCTCCTCCTCTTGGGAAGCTGGTGCCTGGTTTTAGGTGGTTGCTGAAGAGGAATAATAGCACTAGATTGCCAGGATCTAGCAGAGAACTTATTGGAGGATCATATAGATAGGTAATTAAGTCTTTTATATAATTATTTATCTTTTTTATATACATATATGTGTGTATGAATTCATTTGGTTAGAAATATTTTGTGATTTATTATCTGTTAGGCTAATTTTCTAGGTTTTAAGAAAAATAGTTATTTTTTTCTCTTAGTATTTAAAACTTAGTTGACCTTCCTTTACCTAGAATAAGAGAAATCCTTTTCTGAGCTAGTGGGAGCTCACTGATTCTGGACTGACAGCACGGGAACCCGCATAGAACTGAACTAGGCCCTTTGAATGTGGGTGACAGCTGTGTGGCTAAGGCAGTCTGTGGGACTACTGATAGGCCAGAACTTATCTCTAGTGCTTGACCTGGCATTTTGGAGTTCATTATGTTTGGTTGAAAACCTTGTTCAGCCTACATATAGGAGGACGGATGTCTTGGTACAGCCTCAAAGTGATGTGCATACTTTGTTGACTCACCATGGAAGTCTTAATTTAAGGAGTGGGTGGGGGTGGGAGGTGTGGAAGGTGGGGAGCAGAAAAAGAGGAGAGAGAGAAGGAGTTAGAATTGGCTTGTAAAATTAAAAAAAAAAAAGATATATTAGCCACAATCTCAATTTTTTTGAAACAGGTTTCTTATGAAACTTATCTCACTTATTTTTGAATTAGGTATGAAGGGATAGCTATCCTAAAATTTCAATATCAGGTATGTGGAAGAATGAAATTAGTACTGCTAATTTTCAAATCTGCATCTTCAGACAATTATAATGTTATAAGTTTTCTTGCTTTCTATGTGACTATGATAAACTTCATCAGGAAGGACAGGAAAGAACTAGAAAAACATTATTAATTCTTGTCAGTCAAGAAAAAGACTTCCTTTCATAACTTTCTGATGGTTTCTTT
>NW_004949100.1:1379475-1405373 GCF_000317375.1 Microtus ochrogaster | reverse complement strand
GTTTTTCGAGACAGGGTTTTCTGTAGCTTTGGTGCCTGTCCTGGCACTAGCTCTTGTAGACCAGGCTGGCCTCGAACTCCCAGAGATCTGCCTGCCTCTGCCTCCCGAGTGCTGGGATTAAAGGCGTGTGCCACCACCGCCCAGCATCTATATAAAATTAATAATATTTCCATAGAGAAAAATTATTTTTACCTTTCTTGAATATCAAATAATTTTAAGGTATTTTTCCATAACAGCTAAAAGTTGTTGAGTTTTGCTTTTTATTCTATAGCAGTCCATTTGTCATTGATCACTATGCTTAGCTAGACAAATCATTCATTGTCTGGAATATTAGGAGAGCTAGCAAGAAACACATTCAGTCTGACATCTACAGTTACACAGAACTAACATCATGCAGACCATTTGGTCTCTCTACCCATTTAATAAACTAACTACTATGCTAACAGAGTAGTTTTGCACAGATGAGGGCTTTTTCCCCACACGTAAACAAAATACAGCTTAAACAGGGCTTTAATTTTCCTACGCAAGTGGAAAACAGTAACAGCAAGGGAATGTATATTTGAATTAATAATCACTTTGTAATAACATCATGCTGAATACATTTAGGAATCCAGGAATCATCACAAATGACATGTTAATAATTTTAAAGTGATAACCTACAAAATTAGATATGCTATCATTCCAAGAATTCAGAAACTCTTTATTTCCTCTATTTACATGGATTTAAATCATGTCATATTGTTTTTAATAATAAGAAACAATTTTGATCAAAATAATTATATCCTCCTGGTTTTAGCCATACATTTAACACATTTTTATATCTATCTTTTTCTTTATTATAAATTGTGGAGCTAGGACTATGTCTCCTTATATAAAATGTTATATATTTAAGTATTCATTAATAATTTTCATAAATTTATGTTTTAAAAATAGCTTAACCTATTTTAACTTCTACACTGGATTAAATGGGCATAAAATACATATATGAAGCTTTTCTGGTTGTGTGTGTTAATGATTCATAAGGTATGTAAATTCTTCTCTCCTGGTAGACCGAGGAACAATAACATTAGACTTCTCAAGTGTTGGTAGGGCTTGAATTAGTTAATATTAATTTCTTTTCATTATTTCTGCTGTGACCACTAAATAATTTGATTTTATCTTTATTTAGAGTTTTTTTCATGCCTTATTTTTAAGCATATAAAAAGGTAATTAGACCATGGTCTCAGGCCGCTTGTAATTTAATATAATCACCTTACATGGAACTATCGTTACACCACTTGCCTAACATGCCAAAGGTTTAATTTTTTAAGCACTTCTTCTTCCAGTTTTGTCAAAAGTGCTGGGAAAACTAAAATGACATTAAAGTTAACATTGTCACCCATAAAGGCCAACTCAAATTTGTGTTAACTGAAGTTACTCTAGGATGAAGTGTGTCAGGAAGGACCACCAAAAGGAGTGTGCAGATATGATAATGAATAAATTATCTCATCCTATGAGCCGTTTGGTGTTGTGGGAATCTAAAATGAAAATGATTCCTGCCTGGGAAGGTTTCTAGGTCTTTAAGGTTTATGGTGTCACTTAAAACTTTAGAATCAAAAAATGATATTTCTATGAATAACAATCATAATCTGGAGCAACAGGGCAGGACACAGGACTGAAGTGGAGTACTTTGGAAGAACAAGAATGCTCTCTGTCTTTACAAACTTGATCTGATTTAGACATGATAGACTATCTGAACTTACTGACTTCTGTGGCCTTAAGTGTCCTGATTAGGTTCACTATTAGATACAATACATCCTGAATTCCTCATTACAGTCACAAACAGATACAATGCACGCCAAATTCCTTATTTCTTTTGTGAGTTAAGAAGTTTGTTATTCCTATTTTTTTAGCTAAAAATTTAGCTTGGCCAGCTGCCCTTTACCCATTCCCTCATGGTAATTACCATAAGAGATTTCAAATGTAATTATCCTGATTGCATTGAGCTGGTAATTTGTAGGGTAAGCAGGATGATTTTGAGGACAGACTTGGATATGATGATGGCTTGCAGTAATGTAGAAAGCCAAATGATTTACTATGAATCACAGATTTCATGAACAAAAGGCCAACGCATCCTATTGGGTAGGAAATTCATATTAACTTGGAAAAAGATACTCTGGCTAAAATTTTGCAGTTAAAAAGAACATATTTATTCAAATTTTTTAAAGTGACACAGAATTTGTTTGAATCATGACTGTGCACATAAGTAAAATAATTCTATAATCAGGTAATGAGCAGAAAGCAATCATAATGAAAAGGCCACTTTGAAATTAAAACAAGCAATGACAAAACCAGTATTGTGGTGTATTTAATACAGGATGGAAAGCCACAACTAAAAAGGCTGACCAGAATTAGTAATGGATCGATGATCTCCTGTACGGTACCAAATGTGTTGCACAAGCATTTCCTGATCTTTGTTGAAACTTTTGTCTTTTATTGTTCATGAACATCGTACTTGCTATGTGTCCTCTGTCTTCCCATATCTTTTTCTTTCTTATACCTTAGCCTTCTGTGTGTTTTTATGAACTTGGCCTTCCCTTACCTCTTATAAGCTACCTGAGACTTCCTTCTATGAGTCTTTGTAGCATCATCTTCTTTTGGAAATTGTGTTATCATCCACATATTTTACAGTTTCAGTTTCCAAATAACAACATATAATTACTGATATAGCTTAATTTTTTGCTTAATCTATTTATCAATAAATCTCAGTGTTTATTTAAGATACAGTTTTCCATGGTTCAATATAAAGACTCAAGTCATTGTAAATAGGAGTTTTTAAGATTTTGTTAAAAGTGTAAAACCAGTAGAAATGACTTGTGTCATATAAAATAACTGTAAAGAG
Organism: Microtus ochrogaster; assembly: GCF_000317375.1. Taxonomy (NCBI): domain Eukaryota; kingdom Metazoa; phylum Chordata; class Mammalia; order Rodentia; family Cricetidae; genus Microtus; species Microtus ochrogaster. The sequence goes on along the minus strand of NW_004949100.1, from coordinate 1,402,492 downwards.
TACAAATTAAATACTGGAGAAAAACACCACAGTTCATCATATAGATTGTTCTATTAGAAATCATAGGATCTATTCAGAGACCCCACATGGTATCCCACAGTTACCTGTAATAATAGGACCATGTGATCTGATGCCTTCTTCTGGCACTCATGGGCACCAGAAAATCATGTGATGCACAAACATGGATGTAAAACTCTCATACACATAAAGTAAATATTTAAAAAATGTTTTGTAAACAGAATAAAGACTGATCTATAATGTCTGAAAGGTACTTAAAGAAATGCTCAACATCTTTAGCCATCAGGGAAATGCAAATCAAAACAACTCTGATAGTCTATCTTATACCTGCAAGAATGGCCAAGATCAAAAACACTGATCCCAACTTACGCTGGAGAGGATGTGGGTAAAGAAAACACTGCTGCATAGATGGTAGCAGTGCAAATTGGTACAGTCTTTTAAAATATCAGTATGTCGATTTCTCAGAAAAGTAAAAAACAACCTTTCTCAAGACCCAGCAATACCACTTTTGGGTGTATACTCAAAGGATGCTCAATCGTACCACAAGGACATGTGCTCAACTATGTGCATAGTAGCATTGTTTGTCATAGCCAGAACCTGGAAGCAACCTAAATGTCCCTCCACCAAAGAATGGATAAGGAAAATGTGATACATGTACACAATGGAGTACGATGCAGCAGGAAAAAATAATGACATGTCTACTCACTCATAAATGGCTTTTAGACATAAAGTAAAAAAAAAAATACCCTACAATTTACAATCTCAGAGAACCCAGACAACAATAAGGACCCTAAGAGAGACATATGTGGATCTAATCTACATGGGAAGTAGAAAAAGATAAGAATGTCTGAGTAAATTGGGAGCATAGGGACCATGGGAAAGGGTTGAAAGAGAGGAGAAAGGCAGCAAGTGAGGCAAAGAAAAATGTAGAACTCAATAAAATCAATTAAAAAATGTAAAAACTCAAAACAAAACTTAAACCAAAAATTTTTAAAATACTTAACTATTTATTTGTTAGTTGAGTGAAACATTTTTCAAATAAAACATTATCATGCCCTAAGGCTGAGAGACTAAAGATTGCATTGTGTTTGTGCAAAATATAATCTTTTTGAAGTAAAGGAAAAGGCAAAATTATGAAGGCCACCAGTAATAGCTTAAATAATACCTGAGGGAAATTACAAAGGATTTTATCCAATAGATTATTTAAAAACATAGAAGCATTTTAAAGAGCTACATAATACAATTACATACTCATTTTAAGAATAGCATTCTGGCAACCGATGAGGCAAGATTGAATTTGGACTAAATGAGTCATAAAATAGGCTTGATTTATGACGACAGACAGCCCTGTCTGTCAACAGAGAGCAGAGGAATGGTAGTGATGGGTGAAATGAAAGTGTGAGGATAAATATGCAAAGTTTTCATGAAGAATCGATGGACCTCAGCAATAAGATCCTGGTTTGAAACTAATAAGAAATTATTAAAATGTGATATTTATTATTAATTATCAAATGTATCACTTCAAAATAACTGTTGAAATTTATCAGTGTTGTCTAAACAGTAGAATCAATTTATAATATTGATGGATCAACCTTAGGATGCAGAATGGCATTCTATTGTCTGGGGTAGGACTTCATAGAATCAGGGATAAAATAGTTACTATATGTTCTACCTATAATAAAACTAAGGTATTTACATAAATGCGTAAAAAAAACCTCAAAAATTATATAATCAGTCATAAATTTATTTAGCTCGGTAGCTGAACAACTAGAACATGTAATTAGCCTATTCATTTATAAAATTCTCTTCTTCTCTTGGAAGATGATTTCTGTGAACACATTATAGATAAAAATATGTAAAAATAAACAAGGAGTTAGAAATGAAAAGAGGTAATGGCTCTTCTGTTAATTGGCTTGGATAGTTAATGGACTCCCAAAACATGCGAGAAGAAATCAGACTATTTTGCCTGATAAAAATAAAAGGAGTGGGCATATGAGGGCAGGATTTATGAACATATTCATTAGTTTATAGGTTTAAGGAGATAGAGAGGTGGGACCTTTGTCTGAGGCTGGAGAAATCCTCTTCAATCTAGTGACACATATGAAGAGGTAGATACAGACTAAGGGCACCACAACAGGAACACTGTACTTTGTCTGTGCCAGTTATGATAATCTTGGGTACAAATATTCATTTCTTAATTCCTCATGGGAAAAAAAAGACAGGAACCTAGAATTCTAAGCAGACCCTCTCTCTTATTGCACTTAATGTTTGAGGCATATTTTATGGGAAGTTTATGGAAGATGCTATATTTTTCCTTCCTCTAAAAGTAATATATTTAGACTATGGTGCTTTAAAAATTCAGTAATTCCTCCTTTTTGTAACACTACTCTCCCATTATTATTTGTGTTTCCATTTACAAAAAAAATAAAGTTATTTGCATGAGGTAGTTAGTATAACCTGTTTCAGAATCAAGTTTCAGTATCTGATATGAAAACTGAGTTCAACTACTATGTGGAATAAAATACCCACAAAGCCCACCAAAGTCACAAGTATTTCTTAGACTGCCTGGGCATTGTAGACATTCCTGTCAAATACTTGCTATGTCATGAGCCTGTACTTATTTTAACAACTGGAAGCTACCCTTGAGGGCATGACTGTATAGAAATCATCATAATGGGTCTAGAAGGAATTTACTTGATTTGTTTAATATAGGTTTTCAAAATTTACTGCTTAGCAGGCCAGAAATAATCTTCTGGAAATATGAAATAGTCTTATTTTTATGTTTAAATTCAAGTTTAACTGAATTTCAGAAGTTCTAAATTTGTATATTTAGATTATGAAAATAAAGCATCAAAAATGAAAATACCTTGATTGATGAACAATTTTAAATAATGTCTTGTGGGTTTTTCTGGCATGGCAGAGATTTTTGCCTTGATACCAACTTATGAAAATATTGCTCACAATGCAGAAAACCTACCATAAGAATATATCTCACCCATACTCCTTTGTCTCAAGGGGATGAGGCTGTTCTTATAAAATATGTATATTTTAATAGTGTACATTTTATTTATTTCTTTCACATAATTTATAGTATTTTCTTTGCCATAGGGAAAATGATTGCAAGTTTTGTAACCTAATATTAACTGTGTACAAGAAAGAAGTATCAGAACATTGCAGCAAGTCACGAGTAGTGAATGACAAGAGAGCCAAAAAACTTCATCAGCAATTTCTAGCATCTGTATATGTATGTTTTCACGCTATTTGGATATGTGTATGACACTTTTATTGATTGGTCTTTTATTATGTTAGAATTTCTGCAGCTCTTTCTGTCTAATAACTATCATCAAACATATACTGATCATCTTCTGTGACTATTTGCAATGAGATGAAACCACTGCTAATAAATTGATTGAATAGGTAAGGAACTAAAAATAAGTTAATGTTGTTAACATTTGATAGAATTTTGACTTTGGTTATCTCTCTGCAATGCAGAGAAACACTAACAGTATCTTTTGATACACATGCAATACCTTTTGAATTCTATGTGTAATTTTTATGTTTCTCTTAGCTAAGTTTTTTTGGGAGGATGGTCCTAACCTAAATTCCAATATCAAAAGGCAGGTTTTCAATTTATTTAAAAATAGATGAAATTGGAGTGAAAGTAATTTGATGTATACTTCCAATTATTAGATAGAAGACATTAATTTGAAAATAGCTTATAGCTTAGCTTATTTTGCATAATTGATTGAATTTATATCATACTGACATATATGCTATACAATTAGAGAAATTAAATACTATAAACTGTATGGTTTTTCATCAGGATTTCAGGATTTTGTTTTTAAGATCCATGTTCATCATTGCTTTTCCATGATATCCATAAGCTGTAAACAAACTAGATGTCCCTCAACCAAAGAATGGATAAAGAAAATGTGGTACATATATGCAATTATTACGAAGGTGTTAAAAAATGGCATATGGGTGAAACTTTCTAGAAAAAGCCATCTTGAGCGAGGTAACCCAGACTCAGTAATAGAAAAATGGTATATACTTACTTTTAAGAGGATATTAACTCTAAGTAAAAAGATAATCAGGTTACAATACACAAGCTTAAAGAAACTAAATAACAGGAAGGGCTCAAGAAAGGACTCATGGTAATCCTGGGAAAGGGAAACAGAATAGAATTTATGGGTTGACTCAGGACAAGGACGGATTGAAACAATAGGGTTCAGGCAGGAAGGAAGGCGTGGAGGGAGAGAATATGGGGAGAACCTCCTGGAATTGTGAAACATTTGGAGGTGTAGCATTGGTGGGACTGGGACACCAGCCTAGCCCATAAAATCTTAAACCTACAATTTGTCAAGACTGCAAATATGCTGGTGTAATGAGGGTATATAACAAACATGAGCACCTGAAGTGGGGAGGGAAGGGGGGTGAAGGAGTCATGGTACTGATTCCCAATATGCTGTACTCATAGATCAGTGCCTTGCCCAATTTTCGCAGAAGTGGCATCCAGCCAGTGATTGAGAAAATGCAGAGATCCACAACCAAATATTAGAAGAACCTTCTTTTGGGAGAACTCAGTGGAAGAAGCTTAGGAAAGATTTTTTGAACAAGAAGATTGAAGGACACCAGGAGAAGATGGTACATAGAATTAACCAAGCAATGCTCATAGAGTCTCACAGAGACTGAAGGGGCATTTATGCAGCCTTCATAGGTCTGTTATATCCCCTGTATATATATAATGGTTGTGTGCCTTGATGTTCTTGTGGGACTCTTGAAACATGGAGTGAGGTTGTCTCTGACTCTTTTCCCTGGTCTTTGGACCTTTCTCCTCTTATAGGGTTTTCTCTTCCAGCCTTGATGTTTGAGGGTTTGTGCCCAGTCTTATTTTAATTATTATGATGTGTTAGTTGATATTCCTAAAAAACTTGCTCTTTTATGAAGGAAAATGGAGGAAGAATGGATCTGGGGGAAAGGGAGAAGTTTGGAAGAAAGGGAGAAGGAGATTTCTTATTTTGTTTTCACATTAGAAAGGGAGAAGGAGAAAACTGTGTTTGGGATATATTGTATGAGAAAAGAATAGAAGAAAAAGAGAGGAACATCAAACTGAGACTCTACAGAATGAGTGGAAGATACTTGCCAGAAATAGTCACTGGGATCTTAATTTGAGATTAAACCCTTTATTTGACTAAAAATAATTTAACTTTTTAAAGATTTAAGACCTAAATCTGTATGATTTTGCAATTACTATTACTTTGTATTAGTATTAAGAATTCTACCTTTAAACGAGGTCAGGAATTGAACTATAAAGAGATAAATTTTCAGCATTTGAGTTGGTAATGAATTTGAAACACACTATTCTACTATTTTTTTCCAAATTTTGTTTTTTTTTTCTTTTAAACACAAGTTATGCTTAAAAAAAGAACGGTCCACTAAAATTATTTTTTTCCAGGCTCTCAGACTAAGGTAATACAAAATGTTACAATATATTTTCAAATTCACATTTCTCTTTATTTTATTTGATTCTCAAAATATGTGCAGTTGTATCACTTAGTAGATTCTCCAGAAAATAATTGTCATTGTAGATGTCATAATAAAGTATACATTGTGGCCATTTCTACTTTGATGATGTAATTTTTCTTTTATAATATTTAACTTTAGAAACACAAGGTAAAATAAATGTGTTTTGCTAATACTGTTATTTGATCCTCAAGTCTCGTCTCTGTGTTTTGTGTTAGACTTACAATGGTAATTGCTTGCATGTACACAAAATTTTCATGGCAGATGAATATCTTGTAAAGTATTGAAGAACTTGTGAATTATTGAAGAAATTGTAGGTCTAGATAGAGGATCAAAAAAGTCATTAATCATTAATGCTTCTTTTTAAATGCATTAGAATAAACATTTACTTCTCACAAGAGAAACAGAGAAATATAGATTTTTCTTGTTTAAAAGCTGCTTTCTTATTCCATTTACTTAAAAGTCAGTTAATGTTTAGTACTCAAAACTATTTTCCGTCACAGAAACATGGCCACATCTTTTTCTCTAAATGAACTAATTGATGGACACCTCACTTATATTGCCTAACATTTTATGATTATTTTCAACTGAAAATTTTGTCTGAGGATGTCTGAGTGTGTTTGTATGTCTGTTGTCCTATTTTTTTTTCTCCTTTGACGAACCTCATTTTGTATCTCAGACTGGCTTTGAATTCATGGTCCTCAGGCCTCAGAGTTTTCCTCCACTATTGAAAATATAGAAATGCATCATCATGTTTACATTTACATGTATGTGTGTTTATGATTTTGTGTATATATGTGTGGGTAAGAATGCTCACACATGTGTTTATGTATATGTGTATGCATTTTTAGAGTACATTGTGTTTAAATAGTTTAATTAGTGTTGGCGCATATATGTGGATGTACATGAACATAGGCATGGACCCAGAAGTAAACATTGTGTGTCTTCCTCTATCATTTTCCATCTTATTTTTTTTTTTAAATCAGCTCTCCAATTGAATCCAGTACTCACCAATTCAGCAAGACTACAAATCCCTGGGCTTTCCTATGTCACCATTAGGATTAAAGATTCAAATCATCGCAGTTGAACTTATGTGTTGGCCCTTTGGTACAAGCTCACTTTCTTATACTTGCACAGTTAGTTCTTTACTGACAAAACCATCTCCCTGTAATCTATAATTTTTAAAATGTATATCACACACATGTATACGTATATGCATATATATGGATCACAAATAATTATGAAAATAAAACTTAAGCAAAGTGAAAATTGATGTAAATGTATACCATTTTAAAAAATTACAATGGTGTATGTTATGCAAGTATGTCTTGTGGTGGAAAAGAAAAATGAGACCCAGTGGCAATGTGACCAGTTTATACAATAACTAGAATGAGAGCTAACAGTAGACATGAAACCCCAGAACCATTGGGACTATCCCATTAATGCACTATGTTCTTATACAACGTGTATACTATAACTTTAAACTCATCTTTAATTATATAATTATCAAAAATTACCTTGTTCAATGTGCAGTAGTGGTATAGTCATTGGCACCACTGTTTTCCAAAAATTAGTTTGCTTCTAAACTATATTTTTAAGGTAGATTGTTTTATTATTTTCTAAAAGTATGTTGTATACATGAGATAGATGGATACAGATATATACATGTATAAGAATATACATATACATAGCTTTTTATACATGTATATATGTATACACATACACACATTTCTATTTTCCAAGCCAGGCAGAGTGAAAAGAAGACTTATTGTTATGATTTTGTGGTAGTATCTCACAGAATTAATTTTGGTGACTTAATTCTTATCATTGTTCAGATAAACACAACAAGGAATACTTGAACATATGCCATAATAAAAGTTAAATATTTTCTTTAAGAGTCAAATGGTAGAAATGATTAGTTCTACATAATTGATAGATTTTATTAACTTGATTCCCTAGAAAAATTTGGAAACTATGATTCCAGAATAAATTAATAAGCAAAGGTGATTACTTCTTGGCTCTTGACTGTCTTTTAACTTAGTCACACTGTTGATGAATCTCTCAATGACATTCATTTTCCATTTGGATTCCCACTGCATTGCTTTTTTTCTCCATCAAGCACTAAGAATTCTAAACTATATCCTAAATGACTACAGATCCCTCACTGGAAAACTCAATGAAGAAGAATCAGAAACATAGACACATAATATTTAGGGCTATTATCTAAATTTAGTACATTACTATAGTTTTATTAGATGATTTAATTATGACATAGAAATAAATGATATGTTAAAGTCAAAAAGTATATGAGTACTTGGATATTACCCATTTGCAAGATATCAAGACTGGATGGAGGAAGAAAACATAACTTTCGTGCTTGAAATTCTTATCAAGCACCAACAGAGATAAAACAAAACACTATTATTTAATTAATCAGAGACTACCTTGCTCTATTTAGCCACCTTTTTATTTGCTCTACAAACACAGTTTCATTCAGTCTTCTATTCAAGAATAGGATAAGAATTTTGGTCTCTTGTCGTTTCTGCTGTCAGAGTCATTGTCATTATTTTTCCTATTTAATATGGATATGTGACCAAATCCTAATACAATCAACACAATAGTTACCTGCAGGTAGTAAGTTAAAAACATTTTAATTAGTTATAGTTCATTTAAGCTGGGAAATAAAAAGTCATTTCCCAGATATCACTATTTCATAGGAAATTTTCATTATGCGAATAGCTCAGTAGAATTTTCAGTTATTTGACAGTCCATTAAAGTAAGTACATTTCAAGCTTTATCTGGATGCTTTATTGTAATATAAAAGGGCAGAGTTGCTGAATTCTAATAGCATATTTGGAATTTGAGAATAACCAACTGTGGTGATGATGAATAACAAAAGATAACATCCACTGGATAAGGAGATCCTCTGAGTTTCTCTAAGCATACTCAGTATGCAATAGTTCAACTTACAGCGCTTTCGTCTGCCAGCTCTGCTGGACACTGGGACTGGATAATTGGCTCGGCTGGTTACCTTTAGAGCCATTACCTGTCAATTCTGAGGTCTCAAGGTAGCAGCAATACTGTTCATTCTACGCAGTTGTTATCAAACTTAGTAAGTAAAATCTAGAGGCTTAGAGAGTTCCTCTAAATTAAAACAAACATGCACAAGCTCCAGGTCAGAGGAAATTAGATGCTCTGACATTCCTTCATTTACTTAGAAGAGCAATGGAAGACACGATTTGCTTACATAGCAAGTCCCTCTAAAAAAAATTTCTTCTTAAGTGCTCGAGAGCGTTAAGGGTGCACTTATCAACAGCAAGGACGTAATGTTGTTCAAACTTTTTAAGCGTCTCTATCTGGCCTTCCTCTATGAAGGTAATGGCAAGAGGCTTTATTTTCCAATCAATATTCTTGTTAAAAGACATTATGGCTTCATGAAGCTCAGTTAAAAAAAAAAACTCACATAAAAGTAACCAAACAAGAGTACATACCCTACTCTTTCTCTTCTCTTAATATGATACTGAAACATCAAAGTTGCCACCCTCCAGAAGTAGCAAGAGTCAAGTGCAGCCCTCAGATGCTAGAACATTCTTTCTAACTTATTAACTTTCTTACTGGAGAAACAAGTCAGCTTCTGAAAAAAAAATCATAGACCTTATACAGAAAAAGAAAAAGATGATTTAAGCTGGGTAAATATTACCTTTAAGTATTAAGGATCTGAAAAGCATGGGTCTGTGGCTTTTCTCACTTAGAGTCGGTAATTATATAGGGAAATTTTAACACTGACGCTGTTGCAGAAATACCTACTGGCTGGCGTCTCGAAATCACAGAAACACTCATCTTTCCTATTAGGTTATAGAAAGATGTAACACATGTAAATTCACAGGAAATGCGTGATGATAGGAGTTTGTTTCTCTAAATATGAATAGGGAAGTGATCTACATTGTTCTGAGGCCTCTACGTTTAGTAATCTTACGAACTTGTTTTGTGACATCATACTTTCTTCAACAATAGATTTTTTTTCACGGTTTATGAAATAACTTGATTGGACACAGCTAAATGAGATAGTCTATTTCTACTCAAGTTCTGTTCCCGTTCTTTATGGTTACCATGGATTTTGATTGACAGATCATTATTTTTAGGCATATAAAGCTTTTATAGGAATATTGTTCTTATGAATTTCTAAATGCCAGGGTCCCAAGACAAACACCACAAGGCAGCTGTCCTTTAATATGATTTTATAAGCTCTTTCCTTTTAGTTCAGGACAAACCTTTGAGGAATGTAGAAAACCAATAAAAGGTTGCTGTTTTACATCTTATTTTTCTGTTGCAATCCAACTCTTTTTCCTTAATGTAAACATAGATATTGGATATTGGCATTGTAGATTTCAACCTAGCAAACTTTGTTTGACAAGGAAGGTGACAGGCATGGGATGATGGGAGTAGGGGTTACACAAAGTATTAAATATGCTGTCTGCAAGCTTCTACTGTGGAACATTATACCAGATTTTCCAAAACCTGGAATAAACAACTTTATGTCTTGCTATATAATAGAAATGTGTATTTTTGAAAGCAAAAATAAATATATTTCAAGAGAGAATTTTAACAATGTAAATTAGTAAGAAATTTTGTAGTATTATCTACCTAGCTTTCTTGTACAATTGCTGTTAAGTAAGAAATATTAGTCTTTAAAAAGCATGACTTTATTTCTAATACAATATATTTACTAACTGCATGGTGGTAGGTGACTCACAAAGTCGCTGAAGCTCATACTATCTTTTATAACCTGATAAATGAACCTTGCATGCCTCACAGATACAATGAAAAGACTGTGTTATATGTAGCAAGGATGCACACAGACAATACAATTATAATGCTAGATGTCTTCAAACTTGGAGCTGATAATTATGACGCAATGGAATGTGTTTGTAGTTTTATAATTATTTTTACAGTCTGAGATGAAAACATTTTTTTTTCTTTCTCCACCGTCACCAGGGTGTGACCATATTAGCATAAGGGGTTTTTATGTCATTTGACAAAGTTATTCCTTCTCAATTAGCCTGGATATGATAGTATAAGACTATTTGTGGCTTTTTTTTTCCCCACTAAGTCATAGTTGTAGGCTGCTACTGGGTAATTTGTCAGAATAGCAAATTTCCAAGTTAAATATTTATGACATTAAAGATAAAGGAATGGAATACTAGACAAAAACAATAGGGAATTATTATTACTTGTGCTCACTTCATTAGTGTAATAAATACCTCAATTAGGTTCTGAAATATACCATATGGAAGATACTCAGATGAACTACATAGCCATCTACAAAGCAAAGGAGAAACCTATCTCCTCTTCAGCTTCCTGGATACCATCTGGGAAATCCGATCTTTTCATCCTGCCAAGACAGACTAAACTCTTCCTGCCCCCCCCCCCCCCCGCCACTGCTTCTAAGACTGGTGTACTCCAAGGACTAAGGAGAGGATTTGGGATTGCTGGAGTAGGTAAAACGCTGTCTCACTTTTGCTCATTTATCCCTCCCAGATCTGTTTAATGGCATTTGACAACCTAGGTAATGTTAACTTAATACTTCACCCATGACATTTAACAAAATTTCAAATACAGACAGGTGTGTCTAACAGATTTCAGGAGTATCTTAAAAATCTAGGGTTCCCAATCACTTTAATTGTTTTAACCAAAGTAATTATTGCCTTTTGCTGCCTCCACCAATTTTCAAGCATATTTTACAAGTCACTCTTGCTCTCTGGGCCAAGACTAATTTACAAAGCGCTTCTCAAAAAGACCTATACCAGCTCCTGGGACTTCACCATAGGTACCAACTCTCCTAGATTAAGGACACCTGCCAACTAAAATCTGGTTTTAAAAATCTGGGTTTATCTGCTATTGTGTCCCATTCCATTGCTAGCCCCATTTCATAGGGCCAATAATAATAGTTTTTTTTTTTCCTAGTCACCTCCCTCAAAAAAGCAGCTGCCTGAGGACTCCAGGATCACAGCAAAGGAAATGCTGTTCCAGCCACACCTCCTGCTTAGCATAGACTCCAACTCTCCTCTTTCCTTTCCCACATCACCCCGTGTCTGTAGGAATTAGCCAGACTTAAGCTGATGCCTCTATATCCATGGACTCTGGGATGTTTGGCGAAAAGTGAGACCCCAGTCCTTCAAACCCCCTCCCCAATATCCAAAGAGGCTGGAATGTAATGTTGAATTGGAGAGGTCACCCCAGCCTGCTAGGTGCTTGGACTCAGATTCCCAGCCTGCCATATGCTTCGACTACTGCTCCCAGCCTGCCAGGTGCTGGCCCCTCTGCAGGAGGTCAGGACCACTCCCATGGGGTATTTAGGGTCACGCTGGGAAGAGGAACGTGTGGTTTTTGGTTTGCATGCGTGCTCCCTCTGTCTTTCTCTCGCCATGATCTCCTGGCCACCCAGGAGTGTGCTGTCTATTAAACACAGGCATTTAATTTGGTTTAATCTGGTCTGATGGGAGTTATTTTGTGTTGTCAGAACGGCTTGTCTTAAGAATTTTCTTAACAGTATCCTCACTGAGACAGACTGTACCCTGGAACTGGTGTCGTTTTCGCTTCTCCACTGTGACAGACTATTCTGGGACAGCTGTTGTCATGGCTTCTTTGCTACTGTGACAGACTATACCCTGGAACAGTTGTCATGGCTTCTCAAGTGAGACAGACTGTACTCTGGAACAAGTGTTGTCATAGCTTCCCTACTATGACACTCTGTGCCCTGAAACAGGTGTTTTCATGGCTTCTCTGCTGTGACAGACTGTGCCCTGGAATAGGTGTTGTTATGGTTTCTCCACTGTGACAGAATGTACCCTATAACTGGTAACTGGCTTCTCTATTCTGTCAGACTGTATCCTGGAACTCATGTTGTCATGACTTCTTTATTGTAACAGACTATATTCTGGATCTAGGAGTCAAAAGAAACTTCTTACTCAAGCGGCATTTTTCACGGATTTTTTTTTTTAACAACAATTTGAAAAGTAGCTAATCATTTTAAAATTTCAACAAGGCCAAGTCATTAAATTTGAGGAAGTTTACACAGTGGAATATCTACTGGTTTAAACAGTAGTATGGAAGAACTGACCTTGGTCTATGGAAAAGGAAGCACATTGAAAGACTGTTTTGTCTTAAATATTGGCCTACTGGTACTAGTTATTGCTTGAGATGAAAGATGGTACACTCAAATAATTCTTTCTCAAATCTAGTTACTTACATAGAGAAAGGTGTAAAAATAAGCTCCCAAATATGAATAATTCATAATGAATATGAATATCTGAGTGATTCAACCACCAAAATAATGTGATATTGTAATATATTCTCAAATTTACAAATAGATACTTGTAGTTAAGCAATGCAATTAAAAAAGTTTGAAAATCCCTACTTCAAAAAAATGGAGACCTGCTGAGTTATACACGGCATGAATAAGTCAAATTGAATCCATTGAGGGCATTCCTTGATTTGCTGGAGGATGGAAAACACTGAAACAAATTTGGTGCTTTAGACTTTTCTCTCAATTTTTAAACTAATGTTAGAAATATTAGTGAATTTTGCTTCATTTCTTCCCTATAGCTGCGTTAGTGAATACTTAGTAGGAAAACTGTGTGTGTGTGTGTGTGTGTGTGTGTGTGTGTGTGTGTGTGTGTGTGTGTGTGTGTGTGTTAGGAGAATGGGAGGGGGGGAGGGAGGCAGGGAGGGAGAAGGGAATTGAATTTCCCTGGAGTTAGGGATTTTATGCAATTGTGCGAGCACAGGTAGGTAAGGTCACTGTCCTTGCATGCGGTGCTCATGTTTGAAAGAGAGTTTGAAGCCAAGAGGGATGTACCGTGAAGCGGAACAAGGACAAGTTGGAACTCACAAGCGCAGCAGTCAGTTCTCATTTCCGTTAACCGTACTGATGTGGGTGTCCTGTGAAAGAAGCGAGTGCCCTTTGTCATCTTGCTAAACACGGATCTGATCCTGCAGTCTGAGAAGCTGGAGGCAGATTCAGGGAATGGTGAGGCACTTGCCGGCCAAGTGCTGCTTCTCATCAGTGAGATGAGCCAGCGGATCAATGTGTCTGAGCCACAAAGTGACTGTCACTTCACTTCTACAGTCCACGTGTTAAACAAGAATCTCTCTTGTGGCCCATTCTAATCAGAGTTGTAGGGGATGTGTAGCTCAGTCTAGCCAGGGCGACACATTACAAAACCACCACAATAGTCACCCAGAAGATGAACTATGATTCTGCCTCGGAGGCATAAACGATTTATGAAATCTATGTTCATAGAGCAGGGCCACATGGTGAAGAAGTGTGGGCTGCATGATTTGTAGCAGACCCAAGGCAGGTAATGTAAATACGGTCTGAGTTGTAAATGGTTATAGAACTCTGAGGCAAGTACATTTTCAATTCTCAGATACACAATTAATATCTATGTAATTGATTTTGTAAGGAGCAAATTAATCTAAGGCAATATGTTATTTAGATTCACTTAGAAGCTAGTGGCTCAAGTAATCTGTGGAACTCATAAGCAAGAGATAGAGAACAGGAAAAGCAGTTCATAGCTCTGATTAATGCAGTTCCCACGGAGTCTGCAATCTACACCTGAAGGCTGGCAGTTACTTTATTTTGTTGTCTGTTATGCTATGTTCCTATAGTAAAATGATGTTGCTTTTCTTTGCATTTATTTAACATGGGTGCGTGCGTGTGTGTGTGTGTGTGTGTGTGTGTGTGTGTGTGTGTGTGTGTATGTATGTATGTATGCATGTGCACACATGTCCCATAGGGCACACGTGTGTGGTATCAGAGGACAGCTTTAGGGAATCAGTTCCCTTTAATCAGTGTTTGTTCCTTGAAATGAATTCAGGGGTCAGGCTTAACATCAAGTGCCTTTACTTACTGAGTCATATCACTGAACTACAATGATGCTTCAGTATTGATATATCTACAGTACTTTTTTTTTTAAAAAAAAATTATTTGTTTATTATGTATACACTATTCCATCTGTAGGCCAGAAGAGGGCACCAGACCTCATTACAGATGGTTGTGAGCCACCATGTGGTTGCTGGGAATTGAACTCAGGACCTTTGGAAAAGCAGGCGATGCTCTTAACCACTGAGCCATCTCTCCAGCCCTAGAGTACTTTTTTCAAGTCTTAAAATCAAATTTTATCCTAAAAGAGTAAGAAGGAAGTGCATTACCTGAGAGTTTGATTATCATAAAATCAAGTACTAATATTTAAACTGGAAAATTGCAAGTGCTACAATATTGTTTACTTATAAAATACAAAATAATATTTTTAGAAATATCTTTACTTCTAGAGCACACGCTTCCACTTTCTTCTCTAAATAGTAAATTTCACCTTGCTATGGGGTTATTTCTAGTTTTGTATCGACTCTCTCTATATTTTCGAATATAGAAATTGAGGACACTTTATAAAATTGCCAAGGATTATCATCAAATAGGTAAAAATTCAACACAGGGAAAAATTTAAAGAAACTCCTAATATTTTCTCTAAAATTCATCCTGCAGATAAACAAACCTTTACTCTTTCTTTTTTCATTAACTCATATCATCTTATGAGTAAACAATACTCAAAATTGTGTTTTTCAAATTTGCATCCGTACTGTGATGACCATGCACATGTGTGTTTCTTCCACCTTCCCTTCTGACCTTAGTAATCGATTCATCACTTTGTACATTGAAGTCATTTTTTTCTTTGTTGGTTTCCACATGGGAGAGTAATCACAGGATACCTTTTGTACTATGCTTGTGTGCTTGGCTAATATTGCCTACCATAATATCTTCTGGCTACACTCTACTGGCTTCAAATAGTAGAACTTCATAATTGTTTAGTTTGAATACTGCTGTACTATGTAACTAAAAAGAACAGACAAGTAGACCTAACACATGCAGGCAGAGTCCAAACACTAGCAATTGCAAAGAAAGCTATAATAAACTCAGGAAAGTGTCGCTTTCTTCTATATGCTGACTTTATCTTCTGTAGGTATATTTACTGGAGTTCTGTAGTTGGAAAGTGTACTAATTTCATTTCCAAAAGTTTTAGGAAACTCCCATTTTTCCATTCTGGATTTATCAATTTACATTCCAAACAACTATATATTTGATTATTATTTTTCCTCAGTATCCACACCACTGGCTTTCTTGCTGTTATTGATAAGATTCATTCAAATTGTTACTCAAAAGTATGTCATTACAATTTATTCATTTCCTTGGTGTCTAAATCTATTAACAATTTCATATGAATATTAATTACTTGAATTTATTTTTGAAAGCCATGTTTTCAGATAATTTTCCTGTGTATTTGTGAAGGTTTGGGCTTTAGATTAGTATCCTCATCCATTTTCAATTTGTTTTTATAGAGGATGAAAGACAGCATTTAAACTTCAGTCTTCTACATGATGTTTAGTCTTCTGAGAACCACATTTTAAGAGACTATAATTTTCCCAAAGTATACTCTTGACTACGTTGTTGAGAATCAATTTGCTGATGTGTAGGTCCATTTCTGGGTTCTATTATCTGTTCCCTTGGCTCTTTGGGTGTTTTGTTTCAACTCCATCTTGTCTTGTTTCTGAGCATGTTTTTTAAAGATGTTTAATACTTTGAATATGGATATTTTTACACAAAGATATCTTAAATATTTGGACTTAAATATGATTCCAAGTAAATTTTAGTATTTATTTCTGGATATCTGCAAAATATTATCAGTGTTTCAAGCGGGATTATACTGGGTCTAGAGTAACTTTGGGAGTAAGGTGTATTAATTCTGCTGACAAACTTCGGGAGTTTTTTAGTTCATTTTTTTCTATATTTCTTTAATATTTTGTGATTTTCATTGCAAGTCTCTTTCACATTGGTTATATTTATTCCTCAGTAATTTCCATGACAATAATGAAAGGCTTTGTTTTCATGATTTCTTTTACACTGAATTTACTATTGTGGAAAAGGTATCAGCTATGCTTTGAATTCTACCATCTCATTTTCTCTTAGATATTTATCTATAGAATCATGTCAGGAGCAAACAAAGATAATTTGAAATCCTTGTTATAATTATTTTTTTTAAAAAATTCTCTTGTTTTATCCCTTTGGCTAAAACTGAGCATTTAAGATTGCCGCTCAACTTGCTTCTGAACTTAGAGTAAATAATTTCAACTTCCCCTCAATTAATGTGATGCCCTCTAAGAAATTTTCATAAAACTAGAAGGTCAATGAGAAAATATAAAATTAACTTCCTTAGTTATTATCTCCTGTCTAACTAAGTTCCTTCACTATTATTAACTAAATATGGAAGAGATACTCAGTTTTATTTTCATGTTTTTAATAAAGGAAGAGAAAGAAGCATCAACAGTTTATGCTCTTTATTGGTGTAGGATTTCCTTCTGTCTATGCGTTGCTTTCATTGGTTAAATAAAGAAGCTGCCTTGGCCTTTTGATAGGGTAGAACTTAGGTAAACTGAGAAGACAGCTGAATTCTGGGAGAAAAAAAGCAGAGAGGGAGAACCACATGGAGCTGCCAGAATCAAACACGCTGAATTTTTCCCCGTGTAAGCTAGGCAGGCAGCTTGGATAAACAAAGGACCGGCTCTCCTTGGAACACTTTATCTGTTGATTAAATACATGAAAACCATATCAGAGTTACTTAATCTATACTCATGAGAAGGAAATAGACTTTTAGGACAGGGTAAATATTTTCAAGAGAATATCTGTGTGAAGAGTAATTTCGGGCTAGGTAAGGTTGGCAAACACCTTTAATGCAGAACTCAGTAGCAGAGGCAGGCAGATGGCTATGAATTCTAAACCAGGCTAATATACTTAGTGAGTTTCAGTCTAGATGCTAACAGATCTTTCTTGTCTTAAAAACAAACAAATAAACAAACAAAAACAAAGAGACAGGCTTGGTTGTAAACATCTTTTATCTCAGCACTAGGGAAGTAGAAGCAGATGGATCTCCATGTATTAAGAACTCATCTAAAAAAATAGCTTTCAGGTTTATTTTTTTGCAATTTTAAAATAAAGTTTCAGATAATTAACCAATAATTACTTACAAAAAGATTAATAACAGGGATATTACTCAACATTCCATGAAGCCTACAACAACTTCATAAGCTTTCATAAAAGAAAATGAGTGGCAAAAATTTAAAGAAAACTGCTGTGCATTAATTATAAAAAATAGTAAAGATTTAGGTATTTGTTAAGTACGACAACAGAGGTGTCAACTAGTTGTATATAAAAGAGTATATTAATAAACAATGAATTATTTATTTACCAAGCAATCATTATACATGAAAACAAATAGTACCAAATATTTGTAACTTTCTGATGAAGAAAAAAAACTGTTTTTACACTTAACGAGAGAGTGTACTCGGATGTTTCATTTGTTAACAGTAAATTATTCTATTACCCTGCATATTATGTGTATAAGAAGGTATTTTGTGCATCTTCAAATTGTGCAAGTATTTGAGTTAAAGTTGAGCTTTTTATCTTTTCACTAACATCTACTACATATGTGATCTCCCTTTCTTCATTTTCTTTATCTTAAAATGTGGATAATTCTGCCTACCTCAGAACATTGCTTCATGCATTAAATGAGATAAATAATGAATGCAAAGCTATTAGCTCACTGCCTGAACCCAGATAAGCCTTCAGTAAATGTCTATTGTTTTTGTTGCTATGTAGTTGCTACAAGATGTACAATAATAATAATAATAAAAGGTAGAGTTTACATGGATAAATTTATCTTAATGTCTAAGCAATAAAAAATTCATTCCCTCATTCAACAAGCATCTTTGAGAGCGATCTGTGTATCAAGTGTAGCACTAATGGGGTGCAAGGATAGATACTGCTTTGTCTCTACGCTGGAGAAATGCCTAGACCAGTGAGAGAAGCTGGCAAAACAAATGGTGCTATAATACAGTCTGATGAATCTTATAATAGCCTCACATAATAAAAATCTCTACCTAGCAGCACAGAAAACATTGACCCTGACTTATGAGAAAAATAGATAAATTTGTATGAGTTGTGTTTTAAATATAATGGTAACGTCCCAAAACTTGTGAATGAGAATGTTCAGCTGAGGAGCAAGATTTCTTAGGAAGGTGGTTTCAGTATGAACAAAAATAAGAAGTGAAAAGTCTGATACAGCCAAAAGTGGCACATGTTAAGTAAACTAGTCAAGAAAAGTGAAACAGTAGGAGAGGTAGCTTTAATTATAAAGAATCTGTACTGGGAAGTTCTTTTTATTGTCTTCTTTGTCATTACCAACACAACCCAATCATCCTCTCAAATAGATTGACTTCAAAGGAAAAATGTACAAGTGAATAATTGTATAAATAATAAACACCTAGGAATCTTTGTTCGTTAACAGAAGAATAGACATTGAATAAAATGAGATGAAAAAAATCATGCAATGTTTGACAGCTTTTGATTTTCCTTTTCAAACTGATTAATGCTCGCACCCTCATATTTGACATGTTCAGTAATCAATTAAGGACAATTATTTCAATCCAAAGACACTTTTTACCACTCTTAGATAGATATTTTTTACTTGCATAATTAAGCAATTATTATAGCTTTAAAAATGATCTCTGGCAAACACTGATTTCTTCAGCACATTTTATTATTAATACTTAGCATTTCAAAATATCTCTAGGAAAATCGATGGTCTTGTGAATTCTTCCTTGTTTCTGTGTTGAGACAGATGTGAGCTCTTTATTACATTCTGTCACATACACAAACCATTTGCTGCTTTTGAGAAGAACCAGCAGCACACTGAGTTTCTATCTGACTGTAAAATCCCCTTGCTCTAAGCTGGCAGCATTTTTACTTTGAACACTTTGGCCTGCTTTGTCTCAATAAAAACTGGAATACTTGCCACAGTTGCGTATACTGTAGAAGCATGGCGATCTTAATAATTAAATAGAATCCACTAAGGAAGTTCTTATTAGAGGTATTATACAACTTATAGGATGGTAATTGTGGAACAAAAATGAATGCATACAAATTTCATTTAGTTCAAGCTACATTTAAGTTTAAAATATAAATGACAAGAAAAGGCATTGTGAAAATGTTATTACATATCATTCCACATTCACCACTTTGGACAATAATATGTAGATAAAAACTTTAATGAAGGTCATAATTCCTGTGTACTATAGATCAAAAAAGTAGTTTCGGAGTCCTCATTGAGGAGTGCACAGGGAAGTTCTTGTGATAGTTCAAATAAACACCAAAAGAACAAGGAATCAATGACCCTGAATTACATCAAAAAGTCATCATGGTATTTTACATTAAGAAGAATCATGTAAGTTACAAGTGGTAATTATTTAAATGGAGAATCCTTGTGAACCAATGGCATATGACAAAAATTCACTAGAGCTCTTTGTATGCAAAACAGAAAAAACAAATCAAAATGCTGCATTTTCTTAGTACGTGCTGATTTTTTGAAAGGACAGTGGAGGAGCATCTCTACTGATGGTAGATGTGTATTGACTCATCATTTAAGTTTTCTCCTATTAGAGTTCTCTGTAGTTTCAAAGAAAAGAATTAAAAGGAAAATCAGCAAATCCAGGAGCTGCAAAGCCTGCAGAGATGGATTAGCTGAATATTTCTGATGAATGTTTCTGTTTATTTAAGTATATTTTAACATTTTCACAAAACTTGGTAACTCTTTATACATACTGCTTGCAATATAATCAATACAGCTTTTTTTTTATTGTATCCCAGTGATGATTTTGTGTCACCGTGTTTTCCTAAGATCCTTTTTAGTGCAATCATTCCACCGAGTAGTTAATATTATACAACCTCCAAACTATTTTCCACAGAGTATTACTTCCGATATCTAAAAGAATAATTATTTCCTATGTTATTCTATTCTTACTACATTTCATTGTGTTTCCTTTTTAGTTTTACCCCAACAAAAGCTGATATGCAAGTTCTGCAAGTTCTGCATCCAAAATATGAGTATAGATGTTAAGTGCTTATTCAAAAATTGGTAGTGCTTAACTAAATCTGACAACAGGGATCTGTGTTAAGTGTGTGTATTGTAATTATTGAAAACATAGTACATTTGGCTTTTATGATGTGAGTGCCTACACTTCACACTATGAGTGCTTCCAATGAATGGTGTAGGAGTACTCGATGTTTAAGTACTTTGGTGGCTCTTAAGCACTTAATAGAGATTTGGTATGCGGTGACAATGAAGGGTTTTAATGAATCATGAGGGTTTTAAAAGTAACATTGATGCCAGACTTGATATCTGTGAAATGGTTTACGTTCTCATTTTCACAGAAGAGAACTTGAACTCTAGAGTAGTTCTACGAACCGTGAATGAATACTTGAAAGGGAGAGACGAGAGTGAAACACATCTCCTGGCATACCATTTACGTGCAGATGTCGCTAAACTGAAAGGATTAGCAAAGGCAGTGTGAGCACATTGCTCTGTGAGAGTTCATCATAAATATCTTCGTGGCACGTTAATTAGATAGACTTTCTTTTGGATGAGCTACATCTGTTTCTTCCTTTTTGGTTGCTAAGTGATGCAGCTTATTTCTCTTAATTGTTATGGACTAGTTATTTAGCCAACCTCTATGCCTAGTTTCTTGAGGAAAAAGTCAATGGTTTATTCATTTCTGTATTCATTAAAGAATTCCTTCATACCAGGAAATTACAATACTTTAAAAACACAAAAGAGTGTAGTTTGACTTTTCAAAAGGAATGCATGCCTGAGTAAAAACGGGTGTTTAAAGTTCTGACCACCAGGATTTAATAAAAAATTATGATTGTGTACCAAGATTCCTGAGATGCTAAATCAGTGTGTTGTCTCAGTTACAAGGTAATATGGGGGCAGAAGGTGAAGATGAACCAACACACCTTATAAAGATAAAGTATGTTCTCAAGAGATCCCTGATTCCCAAATTAAAGGCAGAGGGATATATGTGCTGTGCATGTCTTTAGAGATGAGTGCTGTTCAATATTACAAAAGAGATGTAGGTGAACATCTGTACTTTATACCTTTAGCTGGTGCAGGCTGCTGCCAGATTATTTAATCTTAGTGGAAGGTTTGAGATAATACTGACAAGATTCTTAAGTAGAATCACTACTTATCACTATTAAATTCATATTTTAATATACTTAACCAATATATAACAAATATCAATATTATTTTTTTTCAGATAAATGCAGGCATAGTAAATATTATGAAGTCATTTAAGGGATATATTTAGTATTTTTCTAATTGTAAATGTGTATGTGTGTGTGTGTTTGTGTGTGTGATGTTCTTAGACTTGTCTTGATATGAGGCACAAATATTTTAGAGTATATTGCTCTGATGACAATGGACTAAACCTCTGATCTACAAGCCAGTCCTAATGAAATGATTTCCTTTTTAAGAGTTCCAGTGGTCAAGGTGTCTGTTCATAGCAAAAGAAAACATAACAAAAACATTGTTATTATTAAAGAATATTTGTGGGGTTAACACTCCAGTCCTGTGCAGAAGAAATCAATTCATCTGTTGGCCAAGTCTTTCAACCCCCTACTTTTGCTTTGTTTCTGAACCTTAACTATATGAGTTAAGTGACAGATTATCCCATTCATGACTAGGAAACCCAAAGTCACTTACTGATAAAGTGAAATATTTACACTATAGAATATTATGTATAACATGACACATGACATGCTAACTGGGAAAACTGGAAAAAAAGCAAATAAATGCTTATTTTCCACACACACACATATGTACACACTCACATATAGGCAATTTTTGTATACAAAATAAAACAAAGAAATGCATAGATATAAGAAATATCTGTCTTCTGTGGACCATAAGCTTGCCTGGCTATGACTCTCTGCATGGCATATGACTGCTGTTGTTACTTCTGCCAAGATCCTAAATATTTAGACAATTCATATTTAAGATGAAGAATTGTCTTGATATTGTTTCATTGTCCCCATCTGCTCCACTTACTATAAAGGGAAGGCAAGAAGGCAGATGTATGAGCAAGATTTTGCTCTAGAAACACTAAATAGCCAACAAAAGCTGCATGCCAAGTAATTTATACAGAAATTTACAGTTTTTGGCTCTTTTCCTCTTTATCTTTTATGTCTCCTTATTTATTTTTAGTGAGTGAAATAGTAATAACATTTAAGAAAAAATTTGTTTTGAACTTTACACTAAAGTGATACAGTAAAAAAAATTTAGATCATTATATGCCTTTGCAAAGTATAATTTCAGTATCAGATAATTTTTCATTAAAAAGATAATTATGTCTTAAAATTATGCAGAAAAACGAAACTATAATATTTAAACACTATTTTCAGATTTACATGTCCTAGTCTTTTGGATATAAATTTCTTCTTTTTAAAGTGTTCAAGTAGGTGTGTAGTGACATATTATGTCATTTATCACAGTAATTCTCTAGGACTTCAAATCCTCCTGTAAGAAAAAAA
>NW_004949100.1:1372459-1377279 GCF_000317375.1 Microtus ochrogaster | reverse complement strand
AGACAATAAAGAGGACACTAATAGAGACATACATGGATCTAATCTATGAAAATGACAAGACATCCTGAGTAAATTGAGGGTGTGGGGTTCATGGGAAAGGGTAGAAGGGCAATGGAAAGGAAGGGAGGGGAGCAGAGAAAATTATGTAGCTCAATAAAACAATGAAAAATATTTTTTAAAAAAACCTTCTCCAGGTGATGAAAAAGTACCATGTAGATAGGGAGGCATGGATTCTAATTTGATTACTTACAATGACAAAAAAGAAACTGTGCATATATTAGGAAGCACTGTTATTATTGATTTTCACCTTCTATCACCACAGGATGTATGGCATTTTGTTTAAAGCCTAGGATTTGACTTAAGAAAAATAAATTAGAGTCTTTTGCTTGTACTTACAATTTACTGTGTTTACAGTCAGTGGATGGAAAACTTTTAAAATTTCTCATCCTGTTAGAATATTTCAGAAATTAAATTAGAAGATGTAATTTGATTAATATATTAATTAGCTTCAATATAATCAGAGAGTGTGTACAATATTTCTTTGAGGTATAAGCTGAAGAATTGCTTTGGGGAAACATGTCAGTAGGTTGGAAAATTTACTAGGGACAAAATATATCTTAAACACAATAAGGTAGAAAGGCCATAGGAAATCCTATGTATTAAGTATGTTTACCTTCACATGTGACATTGATTTATACATTGGGGCAGATAGTAGATAGATGATAGATAGATAGATAGATAGATAGATAGATAGATAGATAGATGATAGATAAATGATGGATAGATGGATAAATGGATAGATTGATAGATGGATAGATGAAGAGGTATGCTTCCTTACCTATGGAATTAAAAGGGTAATCTATAAATTTTGTAGGATCATGACTCTATTATAGGTAGTTACTCCCATTAAAAATAAGTATTATATTACCAAAGTACTTGTCACAATATTATGTACTTGTGTGTGACTGTAATTTTAAGGATATATTTCTTTTTTAAATGACAGTTTTAATTTAAACTGACATTTTAAAACAAAACATTTTCATATTTAGAAATTTAATATTCTAATTATAATCTACATTTTTATCAATAAATGATGTAAGTGTTTGATTTTAAAAGTATTTCCTTTTTTCTAATAAATTTTTATTACTCTATAAATGATACCATTCAAAATTTTCACTTCCTCCCCTCCTCCCACTTCTGTCCTGCTCCCCGACTTGCCCTCTCCCTCCAGTCCTTCTAAGAGAGGGCAGGGTATCCTGCCCTGTGGGAAGTCCAAAGACCCCTATCATCCAGGATTAGAAAACTAGGCATCCAAATAGAATAGGACCCAAAAAGCCAGTACATGCAGTAGAGACAATCCCAGTGCCATTATCATTGGCTTCTCAGTCGACGTCAATTGTCAGCCACATTTAGAGGGTCCAGTTTGATCGCATGCTCATTCAGTCCCAGTCCAACTGGATTTTGTGAGCTCCCATTAGCTCAGGCATACTGTCTCAGTGGGTGGACCAACCCCTCATGGTCCTGACTTTTTTGGTCATCTTCTCCTTCCTTCTGCTCTTCAACTGGACCTTGTGAGCTCAGTCCGGTGCTCCAATGTGATTCTCTGACTCTATCTCCATCTGTCACCAGAGGAAGGTTCTATAGTGATATTCAAGATAGTCATCAGTCTGACTATGGGACAAGGCCAGTTCAGGCACCCTCTCCTCCACTACCCAGGGTCCTAGCTGGGGTTATCCCCGTGGACTACTGAGAACCCCTCCAGAGCCCGGACTCTTGCCAACCATTTGGACTTGAGTTTTGTGCATGGTGATAGATATGGATCCACATATATCCACACATATGGACAAAAGTATTTTTTATAAAATTCTTGCTTTATCCACTGTAAAGCTATATGAACCAGCACTCCAGCCCTCATACCTTACAACCTCTCTCTTGCCGAAAGCCTTTCCACCCTCCTGCCTTAATAATGAATATCTTAATCCAGAAAACAACTCTTTTTTACTCATTTATTTTTCTATATTTTTATTGAGGTATACTTTTTTCTACTCCACTCCCTTTCTCCCTTCTCCCATGATTCACACACTCCCAGTTTACTCAGGATGTCTTGTCTTTTTCTACTTCCCATGTAGAATAGATCCATGTATATCTCTCTTAGGGTCTTCTTTGTTGTGTAGGTTTTCTGGGATGGTGAATTGTAGGCTTGCTTTTCTTTGCTTTATGTCTAAAAGCCATTTATCAGTAAGTACATATTATATTTGTCTTTCTGGGTCTGGGTCCAGAAAACAACTCTTTACTCTATTTTTGTCTTACCTTCCATTTTATATATAATTTAATATGTGTTTGCTAGATCATATTTATAAATAACAGTATTTGAGATATTTGTTATTTCTATTGGAAGAAGGAGATTTCTATTATCTATAATTACTTCAATTTTAAAAGTGCTCATAAAAGTTTCCCTAGAAGTGACATCTGAGAAAGCATTGAGGAACTTCATTAATCAAAAAAATAAAATAAAATTTGATGTGCTTCAATGTTTTGCATAACAAGCTCCCAGGTTCTCTGATTCTTACATTCTCTCTACCCCCTCTTCAGCAATGTTCTCTGAGTCGTAGGTGCAGGAGTGGTTTGTAAATGTAGCCATTGCACTGGGCTCTATAACTTTGCATTTTGATTGTTGTTTTCTGCCTCAGCCCTACCACAGACGGGGATCCTAAAACTCAGAAAAAAAAAAAACCAACACAAAGAAATAAATTGTTTAACCACCAGATGAGTTTCACACAGGTGGGCAGCCAGAATAGCTTCAGCTGTCTTTATACAACAAAAACAATAATTCTTTTTCATACTAACAAAAAGTTTTTCCCATCCTCCAATATTAACCTCCTCAAAAACAAATCTGTCAGGTATTTTTCCCTACTTTTACATCAAAACAACTTTTAACCAAAAACTACAGTTATTATTATGCTAGATGGGCCAAATATAGTGCCAGATATATCCTGTCTTTACAAAACTGAAAGGTGATTGACATAGGCACACATTTTCAGGAACAACAATATTGTTCAAAACTTAACAAAGCATATTTACAGAAATAGGGGTGAATTGCCTCTGAGCCTGTCAGCCCTGAAAGAGGACAGTTTCCAGGGTCTGGAGTGACAGCTGGCATCCTCAGACAAGAAAGTTGAGAAGCATCAGCTCCCAAAGTATTTTAGGGAAAATATTGAAAAAAAAAGTAGGGTTTCCAGAAATGATCACGTCTGTGCCATTCATGATTAGAAAAATGACACTAAAACTGCCAAGAGAATCTTCAATACTATGACAGAGAAGTGAGCATTCAGGCTGTTTGTTCCCAGCAAAATTCTGTGCTGCTCCATAGTTCGCTCGTCCTTGACTCACTTAGACTCGTTGGACAAGCACTTATATACGGGCCCTAAATTAGGAGCATGGTTCCTAATAGTTTTCTGTAGTGGTCACTGTCTCTTGCGAAGCGAAGTTACTTTGATGAGGAATAAATATTAAAATTATCTGTGGTTATAAGGAAAAATGTTAATAGATTTTTGTTAGAGATAATGCAATATATGCAATACAGTTTGGTAAAAATAAGAAAAATATCATTTCCTTAATTTAGCATTATTTTCCAACTTTCAGTTTCTTTCTGAGACTTCATCAGCATCACCCAAAGACTTTTTATTATTATTGATATGTATATGTGCATGTGTATATGTGTGTAAAATGTATATGAATATGTGTAACAAGTACTTAGGGAGGGTCAGAGGACAAGTTTTGGGAACTAGTACTCTCTTTTCTCCGTTTTTTGAAATTTCTTTTTGGAAACAGGGTTTCTTTGTAGTTTTTAGAGCCTGTTCTAGAACTAGCTCTTGTAGACGATGTTGAACTCACAGAGATCCACCTGTCTCTGCCTACCACATGCTGGGATTAAAGGTGTGAGCCACTACCACCCAGCTTTCTCTTTTTTGTGTTGGTTGCAGAGATCAAGATTGTGTTCTCATGCTTATACCACAAAGTGGTTTTGCCTACTGAGCTCGACATCATTTTGAAGATAATATATGCTTTTGTTTGTTTGTTTGTTTTTTGAGACAGGTTTTTTTCTGTACCTTTGGAACCTGGAACCTGTCTCGGAACTTGACCAGGTGGCCTTAAACCCACAGAGATCTGTCTGCCTCTGCCTCCAGAGTGCTTGGATTAAAGGCATGCTCCACCAATGCCCGGCTCTAATACATGTATTTTAAGAGGAATTTTCAACATTATCAGTTGTATAATGTTTCCTGTATGTATACCTTTAAGCAGGACTCCAAAATAAGTGGCTACAAAATCTTGCTAAGGCAAGGTAGAACAGTCCTTCAAAAATACTGCTTCATAGAAAGTCTGCTGAATATTCTAAAGCTGTAGGCCAAAGATGGATGCCTCAGGACATTGTAGAGGAACCTTGTGTGACTGGCCTGGCAGCCAACTGTTTTTTTTTTCTTCTTGTTATTGTTGTTTTGTTTTTTTCATGATTTCTCACAGTTTCTGGAAGTCTCTTGCTCGCATTACCTGCTTACTCAATTAATACCATTTCCTTCATGGGTCTCTGAGGGAGTTAAAGAATAGATAGTTATAGTTTTCCTTGTTTATCAGACTCAGAAAAGAAATGTAAAGTATGTAAGGTAGAGAGTTATGAAAATATAATTGTGAGTAGGTAATGCAAGTTAGAGTAGAAAGTCAATTGGCAGGGCTGGAGAGATGGCTCAGTGGTTAAGAGCATTGCCTGCTCTTCCAAAGGTCCTGAGTTCAATTCCCAGCAACCACATGGTGGCTCACAACCA
>NW_004949100.1:1366498-1371255 GCF_000317375.1 Microtus ochrogaster | reverse complement strand
AAAAAAAGAAATAAAGCTTGCTGAAGACTGGAGTGCAGAACTAAGACGCTGGAGGGCATTTAGGATCTCATACCTCTAATTCCAGTACTTGGGAGTCTCATACATTTAATCCCAGCACTAGGGAGTAGACACAGGAAGGGATATGGTTGGGTGGAGAAAGTAATTTAAGGTGGGAGGACTCAGTAGCTCAGATGCAGTCTGAACAAGTAGTCTGGAGGTGCAGTCTGAGTACTCATAGAGACAGTAAGAGAATGAAATCTGGAGGTGCAATCTGAGGATTCGTAGAGAAAAGTTCACCCCTTTGGTCTGAACATTAGCAGAGGTACATTGTCTCTCTAGTGGCTGGCTGCAGTCCTTAGTTACTTTTACAGATGCGAGGATCTATAGCTCCATCTTTTGTTTTTCATTCATCATGTTTTTTATTTGTGTCTATTCACACTTTTCCTTGATTTGTCTCACTAGAAACTTGTCTTTTTTATTAGACATTTAAAGAAGCAACACTTGCTTGGATGCTAGGAACCATGTGTTTGATTGACATTTTAATACTTTCTGCCCTTATCTTGACAGTTTTACTCTAATTTCTTTAAGTTCTCTTTCTGTTCTTTTATTATTTTCTTAGGAAGTATGTTTTCTACATTTCAATATTATTCTCATCAAATATAAGCATCAAAGCCACAGACTATTAAGTATTTTCTATGGATGAGCAGATAGTGAATGTTTTAGATTATACAGACAACATGAAGATCATGTGAAATAGCACTGTATTTTTAAAACCTTTAAGACAACTCCAGAACATTTCCTGTTCACTAGAGCAGCATGTTGAATTTTAATAACACTTCTTAATTTTGTGACCCCCTAATTATATTCAGATTTCTAAGTAATATAGCCTTAGTTAAATATTTTTAGACTTACTTTATTTATTTCCATTTTCAAACATCCAGTAACATTGTGCAGTACTTAATACATTTCTCCCTGGTATCATTTTGCAAGAGGGAAAAATCACAATTAATTGTTTGCTTGATAAAATTGAGATTTTAAAATAGCTTAGATGAGAAGAAAATTTTGCAACAATAACAGTTGAGCATATCAATTTCCTCATGGAAATATCCCCATTGATAGGTCTGTGATATTGGTAATGTACAGAACAGATCTTTTTCCATTAAAACAGTCAATATTAACAAAGTAATAAAAATATTCTGGAAGTAGTTCCAGACGTCGGGCATCTCTTGTATACTTACCTTTAAAAGCTGATGATTACAGTGCTACTTCAAATTCAACCTAGTTTTAGGATCCAGCATCATAAACATCTTGGTCAGGTATTAGTCTTTTTAAAATCAGATAATATATAGCTATAATATTTCCTTGACATATTTTTAAGTGCATTTGCTTTGTTTGTTCCAATTTTCTTTGTGTGACTCTCTCTCTCTCTCTCTCTCTCTCTCTCTCTCTCTCTCTGTGTGTTCAATGTGTGAAATATATGTGTGGATTCATACGGGAGTCTACATATATGCAAGAAATGTTCAAGCAGGTCTGTGCTCCTGTATGTGGAGAACAGTGTCAGATGTTTTTCATGATTACTCTCTAAAGTTTAAGTATCTCTTTGAAGTTGGAGCTGACATATTCATCAATTTTCGTGGGCCAAAAAGCTTGATGAATCCTATGTCTCCACTCACCAGACCCAGTACTAGGGATACCGAGGAATAATGCTGTGACTGGATTTTATGTGGGTGTTTGCGATCAAACTCAGGTATTTGTACTTAAAAATCAGACAGTTTACTCACTGAGCCATCTTCCAGACATTATACTTACTTCGTAATAGAAATTGTTGAAAACTGAAATTATTGAAGTACAAAAAAACCATGAAAAATAAGATAAAAATATTGAGAGATAATTGTAGTTATCACTCCTTATCAAAAAAAACTTCTCTTTGCACCACTACAGAAAACCATACCAATAATGTAGAGCTGTGGAAATCCAGTCCCGTTGGACACATCATAAAACACTCACTCACTTATGACTCATAGAACACTGAGCAAAAATTATAAGAGCCTGATCAAGAAATTTGTTGTTAGACTGTGTCTCCTGGAGAACATCAAAAGCTGTACCCACATAGTCTCATCAATGTGACTGTCCAAACATGAACAAAACAAGGACAAGATCAATTACTTATCAAACTGGACAAGGAGAACCCAGGAGCTATTAACTCTATGAAAAGAAATACATACAGGCAAACACAGAATGTTAAGAGATATAGAGAAATATCTTTCTTAAGGGAAAAGAAATACCAATTCATATATACATACATATATATATGATTGGTATATGTCCAAGTAATATATATTAAAAGCATTTATAGTGATATATATAAAACATAAGTATATAAAGTATATATGTATTAATACAATGCAAATATTAACATATAATATATTGCACACACACACACACACATATATATATATATATATATACATATATATATATATATATATCCTGTAATAGCAATAGTGATTATTGAAAAAAAAAGACTCTGAATTTGTATGAGAGTCCAGAGTATAGAATGATATGTGAAAAAAAATCACCATGAAAAACAAGCTCGAATTATATTTGCTATAGATACTATAGTAGCACTGATAAGGTAAGTACTTTTGATTAGAAATATCAAGAATGGGTCCCTATACATAAACATCTGGTTTTGCATAAATATAGACCAAATGAACAGGCATAAAGAGTAACATGGCATATTCATAGAGTAATTATCAATCTGGTGTGGGTGGAGTGTGGCAGTATTTTGAAATGAAATGGTATTTGAGGAGAATAACAATTATCATGTACCATGATAAAAGCAGTAGTTTCAATTACTATTATAATTTCAATAATGATTTAAGACATGGATTCACATTAAGATATCAAAGAAGACTATAGCATGAATGGATTAAATAGTATCAGTATTGTCTGATAAAAAAAGAAAAAAAATTAATAGAAATATTCCAGTCACCACTCAGAATAATAACTCTACAGAGGAACTTGGACTTTAATTTCTCTTCTTTCTATTAGCATTTACACCAGGACTTGCTAGTCACAGCAGCCAAAGAACTACTCTTAGATCCTCTAGAAAGCCATATTTCTTTCAGTTAAATATATTCGGGCTAAAATAACCATATTGAAAAGTAAACAAACTCACATATTCCTTGATATGAATCTCATATAAAATGTTAAAATTTATTTACAAAATGTATATACCTAAAACCAATGTTGAAGCAATTTACAAATATTTCAAATGAAACAATGATATTTCTTAATATTAATTCTTTTTTAATTTTTTTAAATAAGAAAACAAGCTATCTTTTTTTTATTATATATACCAATAAAAGTTCTCAATTCATCCCCTGCTCCCATTTCTTCTATGTACCCTCCTACCCCACCCCCACCCACTCCTCAGAGAGCACATTTCTTTGAAGAAGGTCCATAGCCCTCCTTCCTAAATCTAGGCTGAGCAAGGTTATATCCAAAGAAAGTAGGTTCCCAAAACGCCAGTACATGCAGCAGAGATAAATCCAGTGCCACTGCCAGTGGCCCCTCAGTCTACCCCAGCCATGCAACTGTCAAACACATTCAGAGGATCTAGTTTGGTCCTATGCTTGTTCCTTCCTGGTCTGGCCGGTGTTGGTGAGCTCCCATTAGCTCACGTTGACTGTTTCAGTGGGTGTCCCCAACTTGATCTTGACTTCTTTGCTCATATTCTCATTTCTTCTACTCTTCAGCTGGACTTTGGGAGCTCAGTCCAGTGCTCTGATGAAGGTCTCTGCATCTGTTTTCATCAGTTGCTGGATAAAGATTCTATGGTGGTAATATTTAAGATACTCATAGGTCTGACTACAAGGCAATTCAAGATCAGGGCCCCTCTCCTCTATTGCTTATGGGCTTGTGGATTCCTGGAAATTTCTCTAGAACCAGGTTCCTTGCTAACCCCACAATGGTTCGCTCAATCAAGATATCTTTTTCCCTGCTCTCTGTACTTCCTCCATCTCAACTATCTTCTTCCCTTAAGTCCTCCTCACCCCTCCCCTTCTCCTCTCCTGTTCCCCTTCCTCCATCCCTTCTACCCCTCACCGCCATGCTCCCATTTTGTCAGGCGATCTTGTCTATTTAAGCTTTCCATGTGGATAGATATATGTTTTTCTTAGTGTTCACCTTATTACTTAGCTTCTCTAGGTTTATGAAGTATAGGCTCAATGCCCTTTCTTTATAGCTAGTATCCACTTATGAGTACATACCGTGTTCATCTTTTGGGGTCTGGGTTACCTCATTCAGGGTAGTGTTTTTTAATATTAATTCTTGAATTTGTTAGCATAGCCTTTCTTGGTATAATTGAATCAAGGCAACCACGTAAGTTGAAATTGCAGTGTGTCGTTTTATTATTGTCATACCCTATAAACAAAATAAATAAAACATGTGCACAGATAAAAGACACAGGCTTAGTGGAACACATGAAATCCCAGATCCTCTGGATAGTGAAATGAGGGAATCACTTAAGGATTAGATTTGATGGAAGAGTACATCCCATGTTCATCTTTTTGGGTCTGGGTTACCTCACTCAGGATAGTGTTTTCTATTTCCATCCATTTGCATGTAAAATTAGAGAAGTCATTGCTTTTTACTGCAGAGTAGTACTCTAATGTGTATATATTCCATACTTTCTTCATCCATTCTTCCATTGAAGGGCATCTAGGTTGTTTCCAGGTTCTGGCTATTACAAA
>NW_004949100.1:1342377-1365529 GCF_000317375.1 Microtus ochrogaster | reverse complement strand
AGGGAAATGGGAGGCTGGGAGGAGGCGGATACTTTTATTTTCCTTTTCTCAATAAAAAAAATTAAAAAATAAAAAAATTAAAAAAAGAATTGATGGAAGAAAGGGAGAAAGAGAAAAAGGAAAGAGGAAGAAGTATAGTGATATTTTATTTCTGTTTTAATAAATAAAGGTTGTCTGAAAATCAGAGGCAAAACTAAGCCACTAGAGGACAGGCAGTGTTTTTACCGACCTTTAAACTCAGGATTTGGGAGACAGAGGAAGATGGATCTCTGTGGGTTGAAGGCCAATCTGGGCTCCACAAGATCAATGTAGAAATGGATCCAGATGGTAGATGCTTACTCCTTTAATCCCATTACTAGTGAGTCACATGCCTTTAATTCCAACATTAAAGGGTAATATAAGATGAGAGAAAACAGAAGCTCATACAATCACCCAGCCTTGGTAAAGGTAAGACTTCTCTAGTGGCTTAGCTATTTTGTTTTCTGGGTCTTCAACGTGAACCCATTACATGTCTCTATGTTTTTATTATTCATGCTATGGAAGAAAAGCATGACAGGGATTAGGATAAGGGAGAAAAGAGAAGCAAATGGAGGAGGAGAGAGTGAGAGACAGAGGAGAAAGGAAGGAAGGGAAAGAAGAAGAATCAAAATATAGGCGAAACAATTTATTTTATAATGTGTGTAGGGTTTAATATTGTAAGTCGCCAAATGGAAACTTATGTCAATATTTGTCTGTTTTGGATGCTATACTTTTTTATTTTTTCCCATTCAGAAATTTACACTTCCTCCCCTCCTCCCATTCCCTTCCCGCTACTCCACTCACCCTCCTCCCTCCCTCTTTCTCCTTAAGAGAGGGCAGAGAACCTCCCCTGTGAGAAGTCCAAGGCTCTCCCCGCTACATCCAGGTTTAAGAAGCTTTGCATCCAAATAGACTAGGGTCCCCAAAAGCCAGTACATGCAGTAGAAACAAGTCCCAGTGCCTTTAACAATGGCTTCTCAGTCAGCCCCCATTGTCAGCCACATTCAGACAGTTCGGTTTCATTACATGCTCATTCAGTCCCAGCCCAGCTGGTTTTAGTGAGCTCCCATTAGCTCAGGCACAGGGTCTCAGTGGGTGGACTAACCCCTCGTGGTCCTGACTTCCTTGGTCATCTTCTCCCTCCTTCTGCTCTTCAACTGGACCTTGGGAGTTCAGTCCATTGCTCTCTCTCTATCTCCATCTGTAGCCAGTCGAAGATTCTATGGTGATATTCGAGATAAACATCAGTGTGATAGTGGGCCAAGGCCAGTTCAAGCACCCTCTGCTCTGCTGCCCAAGGACCTAGCTAGGGACATCCCTCTGGACACCTGGGATCCCCTCAAGAGCCAAGTCTGAGGAGCCACTGACAGTGACACCAGGATTTATCCTTTCTGCATGTAGTAGCTTTTTGGGATTCTATTTTCTTTGGATGTATACCTTGCTCAGCCTAGATATAGTAGGAAGGGCCTTGGAACTTCCACAAAGGAATGTGCATTACCCTATCTGAGTGGCATAGCAGGGAGTGTGAAGGGAATAGGAAGTGGAGAGGGGGTGGGAACTTGGATTAGTAACGTTTTTAAAATCTAATTAATTATACAAAAATAGAAGAACACACACACACACACACACACACACACATATATATATATATATATATATATTTATCATTAAATTGCTTCTAACGAGTCCTAAATATATGTTCATTAATGGTTTATGGAGTGAAATATTACTAAGTAGTCACTGTGATTTACACAATATTTCAAAGTGCTTTACTTGTTTTGAACACCTGGAAGAAGAAAATGTAGGCATTATATTTTAATCTTGAAAGTATTTTTAAAAATGAAAACAGATCCATTTTTTCTATCCTTATTACCAAAAATTTAAATTTTAGTTATTTGACTAAGTTGTGCTTAATATGACACTCAGGAATTCTGAATGTAAGATTTTGCATTGTTCACAAACACCATCTATAACTATTATTATACTTCACAGAGGCAGTTTAATGACAAGACAGATTTCTGCATTATTCTTATATAACCAACTTTTTGTTTAAAAATCCAATTTCTACTCAATATAAATTAATGTCAAAATGAATTTTGGCCTAAAAATCTCTGAGTTTTGTTGGCATATAAAGCTGTAGTCTTCTTCTACTTTGAAGTCCATAACTAAAAAACTTAATTTAGAGAGAAAACAATAATATCCTTTGTGTGCGGCCCCTTCAGTTACCTGTGAGTGCTCTGTAACTCCTGGCTTCTGTGGCTCCCTGTTTTTCGATGGCCCTTTTTCAATTTATTTTATTTACTTCTGAAGTGACATTTCCAGAGGTATCCACTCTCGTTTTCACTCTCCTTTGACATTTCTGTGACTTGGAGTGCGAGAAGCAGCTTGCCAAGGACTTGGGAGATTGATGTTTGAAGAAAAAAACTGCAGATAGCAGATGTTTCTTTTCTTCTTGTTTTGCCTATTACTTTGAAAAACTGACACTGCTTAAAAACAGATTTCAGATGTTCTGTCTTTTTGGCAGCAAGAGTGAGCGTGTTGCCCAACTAGGAGAAGTAGAAGTATTGTCTAAACAAGCACATTGTAGTTGTAAAAGAATAAATAAACTATCAGGAGTGGTTTGCTTTTTTTTTTTATTTGCTTAGTTAATCAATTTGCAAC
This sequence comes from Microtus ochrogaster, assembly GCF_000317375.1. Lineage (NCBI taxonomy): Eukaryota > Metazoa > Chordata > Mammalia > Rodentia > Cricetidae > Microtus > Microtus ochrogaster. Next base: position 1,362,850 of record NW_004949100.1, on the reverse strand, counting down.
AATCCCCAAGTTAAAAGGAGTCCATAAGATTTACATTTCATTTTTCTTCCCCAGATATCCCTAATATCTTAAAATAACACCTCAATGAAATTATTTCATTTATTTATCCCCTATTTAATAAGTGAAATGTGGAATTACTTTAGCTTTCAAACTTAATTAATAGATCTATTCAAATTTTTAGATTTTTTGTGTGTTTATGTGTGTGTGCATGTGTGTGTGTGTCTGTGTTCTTTACTACCATCCTAAAGTATATCAGCTGTTTGCTGCTACCATGTATACCTACTTGTACAAATGTTTAAAAAAAAAGAAGCCTCTACTACACAATCGCTAATTAGAATAAAGGAATTCCCTTTTGGAGAGACAAATGAGGAATGGACATCTGTCTTCCAGGTTAAATATAAATGCTTCATGTATGTAAACTTGGAGATTCTACTGGGGATTTGTCTAATATATTTAGGCAGTATACTTAGGCAGGACAAAAAGTGTAATCCAATCCTGTAACCCTGTAAATAGATAAGGCATCTAACCAGAGATTCTTTGGAAATTTCTCTGACTTACTTTTCCTCTCATGTAAATGTCACATGCATTTCCTGTCTACTTCAATATTCAGCTACTGATTTAAGAATGCTGTGGGAATAGCCAAGATGTTCCTACCACATGTCTTCCTTTAGGTCCCCCAAGCCTCAAACATCTAAGATGAGAGAGCTTTCTATTTTATCAACCACATTTTAAATAATATTCTTACAGTTTCAATGTTGTCAGTTTTTAGGTTAGTGACTTAGTTTTAAAGCACTTTAATTAATTTTATAAAGAACTGTATATTACACACATAAGTGTTGTGCTGTTTCCCTATACCTTGTTGGAAGCATCTGCAATTCAAGCGAAAGAAATTACTTGCAAGAAAAGAAAGAACTGACCTTAACATACCAGTGATGAGAAGTGCATATAGAAATTAATTATGAAGTTTAAAGTGGTCCTTTAACCACCTAAGTGAGCTGTTTTCTACCATGGGCTAAAAAAATAGACATGTCCTTGGTCCTGTTGAGAGACACCAGGAATGTTTGGACCAAGATGATTTTGGTTTTACTTTGACCTGAGGTCATGGATACCCGAAAATGATTTGGGTGTTTCATCGTCTCTTTTTACATGAAATGTTTGTCTCCTTTCCAGAAAACCATACATGAGGACCTAATTCTAATTGAAAGGCACAAAGATACATGGAATGGGAACTTGGTTGATCGGCTTACCTGTTCTCCATGATTACATTAAAAAAAAAAAAAAAACAAAAAAACACCTAAGCCTCCAAGGCAGTGACCAACATTGCTATGCTGTCCCTAGGTATTTCTGTAAAAGAGTTCTGTCATCTTTCTTTCTTTAAGGTTTATAATAAAAACACCTCTTTCTAAAAAAGTTACCTTTAATGGTACAGGACATTCAGTCTTCAAATTTTTGAGGCTAGAGCTTGAATTCCACTTAAGTGGGAGTCACTTGTGTGACTTTTAACCTTGGACTCCCCAGTTCTTAATCCAGCAAACACAAGAGTGGGCAAATGGCTATCAATCGTAAAGACACGCTCAGATTTCACCTATCAGTAGGGCTGCTTCTAGTATTTCTACTCTGGAGGGGCGAGCAATTCATAGGCTGTAGTGCTCACCAACCCATGAGAATTCTCTGCACTGGCAGGACCACTATGTGATGAAAAATGAAATGGCCAAGTGGATTTTTCACACAGCAAATTAGTATCTTCTTGTTGTGAAAGAGCAGAAGGGAACTTAACTTTAGATTCAATAACTCAATTACATTTCCTTGTTTTAATAATAGTGCGTGGATAATCATGGCTACTATATTTTCTCCTAATAGATAAAGCAGGTGATAGCTGATAACAAAAAGAGTATTTTATTTTAAAATGTTACTATGTTTGTCGGAAAATAAAATAAATTATAACCGATATAAAATATATATTTTATAAATTGCTATAGTTTCTGATCTAACATTCTGTTATTTAAGATCCCAAGCTATTATATCTTTCTTATACTACTGTATGCTAAATGATTGCATATTAAAACAAAGAATATTGCATATTAAAACAAAAAATGTGATTTCTGTCTCTAAAGAGTGTTATAATCAGACTCTACACTGCTTTAAAAAGTGACTTTTATTTAATTTCTTCTTTTTGTGTTTTCCATTCTCTTCCTTCTGTCTTACCAAAAAAAATTAACAAAAGAAAGATATAATGATTTCCACTTCTTGGACAATTTTCAACTGTTTATCTTTTATGTTGAACCATCCTCTGGGATAAGATGCCTACTTGATCATAGGAAATGATCTTTTTGATGTATTCTTGGGTTCAGGTTTGAATATTTTATGAAGTAATTTACATCTTTGTTTATGAAGTAAATTGGTTTGTAATTATTTTTCTTTCTTTACTATTAGTATGTTTTGGATATAAGGTGAATGTGGCGTCATAAAATTATTTGGGCAATGTTTTTTTTCTTACTATGTTATGAAATATTTTGGGAAGTATTGACATTAGTTCTTCTTTGAAATTCTCGTTCATATCTGTTGTTCTTAATTCCTGGCTGGCTTTCTTGTCTGAGGGTTAGAGGGTAAAGACGTTACGCGAGGAAGAAGACACAGACACGCAGCGGTCCCACGTGGGTGCACTTTTAATGGGGGAGGGGTAACAGGCAGGGTAAAGGCGTGCAGACAGGACAGGAAAGGAGGGGAGAGAGAAAGAGAGAGAGAGGGGTCCTAGCGACCCCTGCTTTTTAACGGGGAATGCAAAGGCTTCTGGAAATATGTCCATAGCCAGGAGAACGGTGGGAACTCTAGTTCCGCAAAGGAACAACATTATCTGCATTAAAGACCATGGGTTTTATTTATTTATTTTTTGGTTGGAAGACTTTTAACAACCGCTTCTATTTTCTTAGAAGTTATAGGTCTATTTAAATTACTTATCTGATTTTGATTTAACTTTCCCATTTTAGAAGAGTCCAAGAATATGTCTGAATGATTCTTTGTATTTCCTCAGTGTCTGTTGTTATGTCCCCTTTTTAATTTTTGATTAGTTAATCTGGATAATTCACCATATAGAAAAACTTAAGGTAAACAATTTTAAATGGAATATTGAAACATCTGTGGCATAGTTCCTAAATTTAGAAAATTAATAATGTAGTGTTATATTTAGTGTTAATTAACTCTGGTACATTTCCATTGAAATTTTATAGCTTAATGGACAACATAGGCAACACTAGTCACATTATACAAAGCATGTTACAGTGATTTATATAAGTGTCCCTCTGAATGTATTAATTTTACTAAGCATCAGTTTAAGCCAGTGAAGCTTCACATGGGACAAGCCTCAAATACCAACATAACTCACTTATCAGCTTTAATAATTCAAAAGTCAAAGGTGGAAATACATTTAGTGCTACAATGTGAGTTAATTCATCAACAAAATTTTTTATTAAACACTTCATTGTAGCATGTATAAAATAAAGTTAGATTTAAAAAGAATTAAAATATCTGTGTTTCCTCTAAACTTCAATTGTTATCTGAATTAAATTCTCATTCCTGTCAAAGTACTTTTAAAAACATTTTTGAAATATAGTCTAGAAAATAAAAGCTAAAATATGAGGTTCAACAGAAAAATATATTCAGTATGGATGTAATATACTAGAAAAGAACAAATACAATTATAAGATAATATATATATAGAATATCGCACATTTATCTATTTATATATGTGCTATACAGTTAATGTTGAATAATTCACTGAATAAATTCATTAATAAAGAGGTCAGAATCATTCAGAGGTAGGAGAAAACATAGATTACTAAGGTTATAACTGTAATTACATATTTGCTTTATTTGAGACAGTAGAATATGAAATCATTTACAGAGTTTTATAGATGGTTTCAGCTAGTATAATGCCAGCATCGACATGATGTTCATGAAGTTCTAGATATGATTCCTAAAACCACATGAAGTACAGCTAATCAACAATTTAGAAATACAAGAAAATGGCAAAAATCTGCACACATTGGGAATAGAAACTTTACATAACTCATTAATTTTTTAATGGTAAAGAATGTCACCATCTTTTACTTTACTATAGACAAGCTGAAGTCACAGAGAAAGGATGAACAAAGTAAAATTGTCACCGTTTGAGAATACTAAAATTTTAAGGCATTCAAAGCATATCAAAACTATGAAATAATTCTGTTAGAGAGAGAGAGACTTAGAAACAACTGATAAAAGCATTCTCAAGGAATATGGTGGAAAGTAACAAAAACTAGGTGGATTAATGAGATGCAGAAAACATTTTGAAATGAATGCATGTCTATTATATAATTATGGCACCATCTTTTCATTTGATTTAATTGCAATACTTCACACTGTATACTGAAATGACTAGATCTTCTCATCAAAGTGTCATCTAAATGTCTGGAGAGTGAGTCCTTCTCCTTACCAGCTACAGCTCCCCTTCAACCACTGTTTTGAAGTGTGAAGCACAGTGTGTAATACTGTTGTTTTTTTATTCCCTGTTGAAGCATAATGAGAGTACCTGAGTATTTGCAATGAACGGAATAAAAGGGATGAGGGATCTGGCCCACAAATGTGCAGTGATTATTCTTAAATGTACACAAATATCAAATAACTTTTATTTTAGCACTTATTTTTTTTTTTTTTTTTTGGTTTTTCGAGACAGGGTTTCTCTGTGGCTTTGGAGCCTGTCCTGGAACTAGCTCTGTAGACCAGGCTGGTCTCGAACTCACAGAGATCCGCCTGCCTCTGCCTCCCGAGTGCTGGGATTAAAGGCGTGCGCCACCATCGCCCGGCTTTTAGCACTTATTTTATTGCATACTATTTAAATATATCTATTATTAATTATTTTAAAAATGTAATGTTGGTCATAACAGTTTTAGCTAAATCTGAAAACTTTGTATGAACAAAATCTAGGGGAAGAGAGAAAAACAGATTATCAAAATTACAAAAGAAAAGGATCAATGCAAAGAAACAGTGCCTTCTAGATACAATGGTTGTGTATATGAGCACACAGAGACTGTGACAGAAAGCATAGGGCAGCATAGGTTCAAATTGGATGGCGTCCTAGCAGTGAGAGGGGGAGTGGACCTTGGCTCATACCGATAACCGAGAAGCTATCTACAGCTGACACTCACAGGTTTAGTAAAAGTTTTCTTCAATGGTGTTTCACTTAGTATATTAACCAAAATTAAGGCTAAGCTTCATGCCCAGCAGACAACCAGCATAAAATCAACTCAATGCTATTTAGTGGACTTTAATGTCTCATATTGCTTTGTTTCAACATATTCCTTGTCTTTTAAGGTTTTTCCTTCTGTATTATGATTTCCAATTTTTTAATTGTGTGAGTTTTGTTTTATTTGTGTTTGTATGTGTTTCTTTAATTTTTATCTTTCTTGTTGGAAATTTTCATTTGTCCATTTGTTCATTCGTTTTCCAAAAGGGTCACCACTATAGAGGCAGTCATACCTGTAAGGATGGAGCCACAAATATGAGACATATTATAGTCTCGTGCGATAGTGAATTTTATTCAGAGCATCAGACAATTTATACTCTAAGGATTAAGAGCAGTTACATGAATAAAGACTCCAATCACATGGCAAACTACACATTGTGACAAGCCACATGTGACACACACACATTTTTCCATAGAGCCATATGGACAAATAGCTGTCAATTATAATGAATAGCATGAAGTATTTGCCTGTATCTACTAAAGCTGAGAGAAATATGAAAACACATTCCAAGAACAATTTCACATTTAGAAGAAATATGGATCACAGGACTCTTGTTTACTTGAAGTTTTTTTTCTCAAGCACTCAGAATTTCCCTGACGTGATTCCGTTTTTGGACTAAGTTTCAACAAAAAAGAAAAAGAATTGGGTGATATTTACATAGGATGCATCTGGGAGGAGTTGTACTGAATAACAATTTAAACAAATAAAGGCCATGAAGTTGAGCGAGAGAAAGAAAGAGGGAGGGAGAGAGAGAATAAAAGAAGGTGGGGATGCGTGTAAAGGGTTGGAGAAAGGGAAGGTTGAAATGACACAATTTTATTTAATCACAAAGAATAAAATTATTTTAAAAATAAGTACTATCCTTCTCACTTGAGTCTTTTCAAACATGAGCTAATAATGTTTCAGTGGAATAAACATATAAATAATATATAAAATGTGTGTATACAGATAAAAGCTACAAGTCCCGGACGTAGAAAACTGATTGCCAGTGGTGTGGCAAGTGTAGAAATGTGAAGGGATGAAGGAAAGAACTAAAGGAATAACACCATAAATAAATAATCTTCTAGCACATCATTAATGATATTTCTTGAAGTTATAGATAATTACTGACTGAAAGACTGCAGTTGATGAGGAAGCAGCATGTAAGTAATCAAGGACAGTAGATAAAAACTGATTTCTGTGCAGATATTGCAAAATCTTCCCAATTGCATCTCATTTTCAATTAAATTTATCCTCGATTATCAATAGATTATGGTAAAATTGATTTATGAGATTTTTGCTTTCTAAGACAAACCAGAGACAACTTTTACTTAGTCTTATACCTTCATGTATTCAATACCACTGTATCTTCAGGCATTTCAGTGATGTAAAAGGTTCCTAGTTTTTGCTAGATTCATTCCCTATTCTCTGTTGTAAATGTCCTATAATAACTGTGGAATATTTCCTAAGTGTTACTTACTCTGACTAATAAAAATATTGCTGTCAGCATAAACTATGTCTTATGCTTTGAAAAATTAGATATATGAAAGAATTTGTGTAAAGTAAACATTGTCATGAGATTATATGTCTATAGGATATATATTCTATATGAGCTTGAGATCTGAGAACAAATGTTTACTTGGACTTAGAAACTGAAATGCAAAAAATGCCATTTTCAATATATGCCAAGTCCTAGGGGATTGTTAATTTGCTCAAGCCATAAAAATTTCAAATGGTTCTGGCATTACAATGAAGTCACCACCTGTTTAAATTTGTTATAACCCATTGCATTCTCCAAGAGTCCTCTGACTTCTGTTCAGGATACACACTAGCTGAATGAGGATGTGGTAATAATCAGCAATCTTACATGTTTCAAGTCTCTGATGATGGCACTGATGTTTTGTACTCCTCTGGGAATTCACTTTAGTCTCCAGGTTTTCTTGGCTATAGTAACTTATATAAGATTCTGCCCAACCCCCTTTTTTTTCTGTAATAACACCATAGATCAGAAAAGAAATGTGGGAATTTCAATTCCTAGTGGATGTGTCTGATCAAATTATGCATTTCAAAGTAAAGGAATTAACCACAGGATGCATGGGGTCTCCTTTGATATTATTAATGGCTTCACTGGCAACTTGAAGTCAATCAGTCCCTAATATTGGGTCACTCTTGATGTATGAAAGTGATGCTAAAGAATTTCTAGAATTTATGCTAATCTCAAAATAAAGACTAGTTGTTTCTGAAAATTCTAATTATTTGCTCAGTTTATCTAACAGAAGTCTATGGATATGTGGGGAAATTGGTAAAAGTTTAATAGCATGAATGTTTTGAAATATACCAAGGTCCATTTCTAAGAAGACCCTATAACTTCATTTAAGTAGCGTGGATCTGAAAATTGGCATTTTTTTTTAACTGATTGAGGGCCATGGTGCATCTTTTTTATACTTTGAGTTCAAAATTTTTATTGTACAAGTAGATAATTCAGAAAAGAATTTTATCTACTTCACTCTGAAGTTAAACTCAGTTAACTAGGGAAAATCACTTCTATGAGTTAGTATATTCTGATTGCTACATTGATTTCCATATTCCTTCCATGTTCATGTCTGCCTTGTCATTGATAATTAATGTCAAAGATTTGGCCTCTGACACTCTAACATTCAATTTCTATCCTTGAATTTAGTTTTCTAATTCAATAATTACATCTCCAATTTTGAGGTCTGATTTTCTACAATGACCACAGTGCTCAGTGATATTGGAACTCACCTGACATAGTAATAAATAAAAACCAATTTTAATATGTGACTCCCTCAAGCCTTTGAAGCAGTAAGTATATAGAATTTTCAGTCTACAAATTTTGGATGGCTCTTTCAGTTGATCAACCACAGAATCAATAGGATTTTTATATAAAAACTCAAATAATAGTACTTCAAATATAAATGAGCTGCTTACTAAACACATAGCAACTAAGTCTTTCCAATCTAATTATTTAGTATCTATATTTCTTTGATTTCATTTTTTTGTTTATTTGATTTATTCTCAGATTGCTCCAAACTTTCACTGACACTCTGTTTTAGTCTCCCATACTCTGATATCCAAAGCCTCACCACAATATCCAATCTCTTCCTCAGATTTCTGTCTTTAATAATAGTGAATCTCATGGAAGTACAACACACTTCTTTTAGGGTCAGTGTATGTACTTCATGTCTATGACCATTTAGGGATCTCTTCCTTGTCATGTGGACAACACAGGGATGGGGGGTAAGGGCATTTAGTTTGGATAAAATAACATTTGTCTTGCATTTTAGTTTTTGTACATAATGCATTATTATCATTGACTTGAGTTCCTGGAGAAAAAGAATGCCAATGCTGGATTTTGTAAACTCTTACTGGGATTCCTAGACTTGGTTTTTTACGTGTAGTAAAAGTGAAACAAAGAAAAGATGGAGGGATAGAGAGAGGAGATTGAGAAAAAAAAATGTATACCTTGGTATGTAGCATATAAATCCCATGCTGAGTTCCATATGCTAAAAACACATGAAAGACATGGTGAAGCAATTGAGATCCAGCAAGAGAAGCAAGAACTATGATAGAATATGCTAAATATGTAGGTCCTGATCCATCATACTGTCAATGTTATAGCTTATGTGGTCAGAAAGAAGGAGAGGTAAAGTTTCCCTTTCTCTATATTTTGTTTAATTCAGACTCTCAGTGGATGTGGTGCTTCAACAAAGCTAAATATTAATCTCATTAAAAAAAAAACTTTCACCAAAACACACAGAAATACACCTATGTATGCCAATGAATCCAACCAGGTTGATAGGTTAACATATAAAATCATCACTAGAGAACAGTCACACTATAATCAATGGAAAGTTAAGAGGAGTCATGCTCTGAACACCTTCAGAATTAGCTTTTCCTGGCAGAAAATTTCTTCTATCCCATACCTACATCCCATTCTCTCTCCTCCCCTCTCACTTTCTTTCTATACAGTCCTGAAAATTATCCATAGCAGCATTATTTTTGTTTTGAATGAATAATCTTATTAAATATACTTCAAACCAATATAAAATAATAAGGAACAGGAGATAGCAAAAGAGGAAGAAGAGGAGGAGGATGCTGCTGAAAACAACTGCCAGAAATAGAGAGGGTAAAGTCCTTTAAGACACCCTGCCAGAACACTGTGTCCCCGCTCATGAGTCTTTAAAGAAACAAACAGCAACAGATGAAGATAATATCATCAAACCAAGTGCTTATACCTTCCAGCAAATACTACCTGGGAAAGTTGAGTGAACCAGCTGGAGTGTCTGACTGAAATTTTCTCCATGGACAGCTTCTTGTAGTTGAATCTGTGACTGCATTTTCCCATTGAATGAACTTTTTTTATTATGGGATAAACAATAGCAACTTCTGTTGGAATATTATACTCTGTTGTTAAAGGTACAGTACTCCTTGCTTGCTTGTGGTTTTCTTGCATTCCTGTAACAGATAAGATGATATTACATCCCCAGACAAAGGGGCATGGAGGATACTTGACAGAACCACCATTGACTTTGAAGAAGTGATGGGGTGGGGTATTGTTGTATTTCCAGAGCCAGCTTCTCAGTGAGCTCGGCAGCACAAGAAAATTTTCCAAATAGCTTTTCCTCCTGTCATCTTCCTTTATGGTACTGATGTTATTTTTGTTTAGAAATTAAACAACTGACAACATAATAGAAACTGCAGCTGTCACTTGGCACATAGAAGTAAGACAATTATGAGGTCAAGGTATTTCCAGGAAGGATAGCTATGTCTTGGGAAATCAGAGCTTACTCTAAGTTACACAACTGACAAGTTAGTCCACCAACTTCAGAAACTCAGTAAACAATGAATGTTCTTACAATTTAACTCAATTTTAATTATGTAGTCCCTTATGTATAGACAAATGTTCCACAGAAAATGTGTAATAATAATGTTTGCATATTATTCAAAAATTAAAAGTTACTTTTGGTCCTTAAGAAAAATATCTTGAAAACAACCTGTCCAATATGCAGTACTGTCAGGAACAGAACATAAAATTATTTAGAATGAATAATATGAAATATGTCTTGAGATAATTAAAATCATTGACAAACTACAAATTTCACAATAAATATTCATGAAGCATCTATTTTGAGCCAAGCTATGCTTTACTTACTGGACACAGAGTACCGAACAAGAAGAAACACAAAAGCCTCGTTAAAATTATGTTATGGAACTGAGTGTGGTAGTGCATGCATTAATTCCAGCTACTGGGAGGCAGAGACAAGGATATGACTATAAATTTGAGGTCAGCTTGTTCTACAAACCGATTTTCAGGATAGCCAGGGACACAGTCTTAACAAAATGGAATGAAATCACATTACATATCAATTCTTTCCCACATCTTTTACACGAAGATGTATTGAAGTAAGATACAAAATAATAGATTAAACAAATACAACCATGAAGGAAAAACAGGTTCACTTTAAAATGAAAAGATTATATGATCATGCCCTAAGCTTCTAGGCGATTTGCCTGATTTTCATAATCTAAATTGTATTACAGCTGTTAATAGAATGAGTTTTATTTCATTATTAGTCTTGCATCTAAGTTTGATAGAGTGCTATTGCTATTGCAGATTGCATGCTATTATGCAATTCAGTGTTTGAACACACAAAATGTCAACATGATACATATCTGTAAATATAAAAAACAACCAAACCTTAATTCTATGAATAATATTGGGATTCAATTATATTATTCAAAATCATTTTTTAAATCTTTACAAAATATATGCTATACAAAGGCTCAGAATCACACTGTTGACATAGTAAAAGTCCCAAGAATGATAAACATGGTAATAAAAATTGACATAAAACATTAAGCTTAATAGAAAAGGAATAAATTATAGCATAATAGTGAATCATTTATTGAATGGTAAATATGAGACTATTAGGTGATTATTAGTGGCATTTACTTTGGTAATTAATATCAATTTTCTAATACAATAATTATATTGCTGAAGTAAATGGAAGCTTTTACATTTCAGAAGTTATCCCATATGATAGATATGATGCTAAAGTACGAACAGCAAAAAATGTTAGAAAATAGCATACACACCTTACTCTATCTGGGGAAATGCATTTTCTTGTTATCTGCTTTATAATTGCTTAAATTTCTTTTGGAATATCAATAAAAATAATCCTATGAGTTAAAACTACAACTCATTCAGTCAGTTTTTAGTCATTTGTTTGGAAACATAGAAAGTAGCTACTCTCAGGGACTGTCATACAAAAACCACACACTGAAGTTCCATGCCTCAGATTGGCTTGCTAAAATAATACTCAAGGCATACGGCTTTCCCCAACTGCTTTCCTCTTGAATGGAATTTTATTTCTTCTTAGGAGAAGCTTGCTTGATGGTAACTTTCTATTTTTCTTTTCTATTTTGATAAACTTCCCTTTGTCTTTCCAAATTCAACACATAATCCAGTTTATGCAACTTTTATCAATTTTAATAAAATTTCCTATATTTTGTATTTGCTTATACAACCTTGTTCTTTTCTCTTCCTTGTTCTTGTAAAGACAGAATACAGCACATGTCTCTGCTATGCTTTCTCTATCTTGCTCTGCGATGTAATATATTTTTATCTAATTCTAATCTCTGTGCCCCCGCAAATAAATCTAGTGTTTTATAAGAGTATCATATTTTTCTTGATTCCATTTAGAACACCCTGCATATGGTCACATCTATGTCATTTTTTCTTCCTTGGTAAAACCAACCACCTGCCCTTTTAACTTCACAAGGATGGTCTCTTTTTGTAAATTGAATCCATCTATTCATCTTTCTAATGAACCCCATGCTGTTACTTAACTCTTTTTCCATTTAGGGAATTTAAGTTTGTCTCTTACTTCATCAGTTTTATCACTATTTAAATATACTTATTCAATGACAAATTTGGGCCAGTCACTATGACTCATTGAATGTGTTTTCTACTTACATTACTTGACCTCTGAGGAGCATTCAACATTTTTTATGATTCTTCTATAATAAAATATCCTTTAAAAGAAAAATAATTTTGCAAGGAGTCTTAGTTTTCTGTTACTGTGATTCAACATCGTCTCTATTTTATGAGTATTCAGTATATTTTATTACATGTTAGGAAAGCAATTATAAAGAAGTTAATTTAGATTGGATTTTGCTGACTAGTCACAAAACACTATCTATTGTATTGCTTACAGAAATTGTTTGATATTTTACTAACTAGTAAGTATATTTTGATTTTTATGGAAGATTTGATTTTAGTGTTTTGGGTGTCTTTTCCACAAGGGTTTCTGTATAGAGCATGCATACAGAGTTCTCAGAGGGTAGAGCATGAATTCAAGGAATAATCTGGAATAAAATTTATCGAGGGTTATGAGAGCCACTATGTAGTGTGGGAGATAGAATACAGCTCCTGTGGATAAAAAGCCAGTGCTCTTAACTGCTGAACCATCTCTTCAAGTGTATTTTTTACTTTTTAATTAAATTCATTTTAAATTAAAATATAATTACCTCATTTTCTTATTGATATTGTTTTTCCTTCCTCCAATGAATGAACACATTAAAAATCATGTATATTAAAAGGTATCAAATATAGTCTAATACATTTACATATTGCCTGTCTAAATCAGATTAAATGTATCCATCTCTTCCAATGTTTATTGCAGAAACAGTAAAAAATCATTGTTTCATCAACGTTTGAAATACTAAGTACATTTCTGTTTACAGACATCTGCCATACTGCTAATAGTTCTTCAGGGCTTCCTGCTCCTTTCTGTTTATAATTGGATACAATGATGAATCTTTATTTCATAAATTTCATTTTTGAGTATATTTCTTTGATTTATAACTAAATTTTTGAGCTTAATATTCCATATGCAGTAATTAAATGTTAGAAATATTAAAAATTGCTTCCTGCAGTCTGCCCTCCCTCAAGATTCTTTTTCTGACGAATTGTCTCAAGATATTTTTAGATACTTGTAACATCATGTTAAGCCTTAGCTATGATATAACTCCCACCTTTTTAACATGCCTTCTCTGACCATTCTTGCCGAACAAAAGCCAAAGTTTAAAAAAAAAACATTCTATTCTTCTATTTAAAGTATTTATTTGTTTTAATTCCACATTGTTTTGCTCCTTCCTAATCTATTTCCTCATCTCACCTCCCTTTTGCCTCTCCCCCCAATCTACTCTTCTTCTGTTTCTGTTCAGAAACTGACAGGTCTCCCTCCATAGAGTAGCAACAAAGAATGGCATATCAAGTTGCCAAAAGCACCTCCCCTTGTGTTTAGACTGAGCAAAACAATCTAGAATGAGAAATCGTTTTCCAAGAACCAATCAAACCATTAGGGACAAACCCTGGTGCCCTTTTTAGAAGTCCCACAAGTAGATCAAGCGACACAACTGTCACATATATGGAGAGGGCTTAAGTCAGTCCCATGTGGTTTCTCTAGCTGCTCTTTCAGACTCTGAGTTCCTATGAGTCCAGGTTAGTTCTTTCTGTGGGTGTTCTTGTGATGTCTTTGACACCCGCTGGCTCTTCCTCCCTCTCTTCTTCAGGGTTCTCCAATCTCAGCATAATGTTCAGGTGTGGGTCCTTGTATCTGTTTCAATCAGTACTGGATAAAAGCTATCTGATGACAATTCGGGTAGTCTCCAACATGATCACAGGCTATATAATTCAGGCTACATATCTACTATTGCTAGGAGTCTTAACTGCGGTCATCCTTGGAGATAATGGGTGTTTCCCTTGCAACAGATTTTTTTTTATGACCCTGGCAAACACCCCTTTTATATCATCTCTTTTAGTAGTCTCCCTCTTCACCCACCACCCCAAACAGGTCCCTTAGGTTCCCATTCATCTCAGTTCCCAATCCATCTAGGAGTTCTCTTCTATTTCACCTTCCCAGAGAGATTCATGAATTCTCCCTTGGGTGCTGTCTCCTCAGCTCGCTGAGTCTGCAGGTTGTAGCATGGTTATCCTTTACTTACCAGGTAATATCCTGTTATGAGAGGGAACCTATCATGTTCATCTTTCTATCATAAAGAGAGCAGGATGCTTTCTCTAGTTCCATCCACTTGTCTTCAAATTTCATGATGCCTTTTTTTGGGGGGAGGGGTTCGAGACAGGGTTTCTCTGTAGCTTTGGTGCCTGTCCCAGAACTAGCTCTTGTAGACCAGCCTGGCCTCAAACTCCCAGAGATCCGCCTGCCTCTGCCTCCCGAGTGCTGGGATTAAAGGCTTGCGCCACTACCGCCCGGCTTTATTTATTTATTTATTATTTTATTGAAAAAAATTTCCGCCTCCTCCCAGCCTCCCATTTCTCTCCCTCTCCCCCGACTCCTCTCTCCCTTCCCCCAATCTTCTCCCCCCTCCCTCTCCAGTCCAAAGAGCAGTCAGGGTTCCCTGCCCTGTGGGAAGCCCAAGGTCCTCCTCCCTCCATCCAGGTCTAGGAAGGTGAGCATCCAGACTGGTTAGGCTCCCACAAAGCCAGTACATGCAGTAGGATCAAAACCCAGTGCCATTGTCCTTGGCTTCTCATCAGCCCTCATTGTCTGCCATGTTCAGAGAGTGGTGTCATTGTTTTTAAAAGCTGAGTAATAGTTCACTATGTAAATGTACCACATTGTCTTTATTCACTATTTGGTTGAAAGGCATCAAGGTGATTTCCAGTTTCTGGTCATTACAAATAAAGCTGCTATGAATATAGTTGAGTAATTATCTTTGTAATATGATTGAGCATTCTTTGGGTATATGCCCCAGTAAGGGTAGCCCTGGATCATGAGGTAGATTGAGTGCCAATTTTATGAGAAACAACCATAGTGATTTCCAAAGTGGCTGTAGAAGTTTTCACACCCACCAGGATTCAGTGAGTGTTTCCCTTGCTCCACAGCCTTTCCAGAATGAGTTGTCACTTGTGTTTTCATTTTTAACTATTCTCACAGGCGTAGGATATAATCTCAGTGTTGTTTTCATTTGCATTTCTCTGATGGATAAGTACAATGTACATTCCTTGAAATAGTTCTCTGTCATTTGAGATTCTTCTGTTGAGAATTCTCTGTTTAGTTCTACCCCCCCCCCATTTTTAATTGGTTTTAATTTTTCCTGGTCATTCTAAAAATATAATCATTTTCAACTAATTAAATATTATTGAGTAAACGATTATACATCTTATTTCACAAGCTAAAGGGGGAAGAATATGTGAGGATTTGGGGAGGCAACACCATGATTAGAGGAGGATAAATAAATAAATTAAAAATAAAAAGAATAATTGGTATAAAAACAACTTTTGATAAAAAAGCAAAACAAAATTAAAAGTCAGTATTGATTTCTCCCTTTATCAATGTCTGTTTATAACTACAATAAAATCCCATGGTTTATGAAATAAATATAGTATTTATTGATAGATTTTACATGTCTCTTGTTTCCACTCTTTTCTCTCAACTCACAGACACTCTGTAACTAATTTTCCAATATTTTTCATCTGGAGTCTCTAAGCCCGTCCTTCCCATCCCTTCCTCAGTGCAGACACAATGGTCTGCTGTGAAAGCTATTAATCAAACAGGGTAGCTCCTGCTTAAAATTTTTCTGTTTCTTCAATCTGAGGAGTAATCCAATATTTCGGAGATGCATTCTGGCTTCGGGTTGTTTTACGTTGCATCTTGGTTTTGCAGGCTCATGGAACTTTTCTTTTTCAGTTTCTTTGTTTGAGTAACAGTGGCCTTATTAAGGCAATACAGTATGCTACCTCCTTTTTTTCAGTTTTTTTTGGGGGGGGGATTGTTTTTTTGTTTGTTTTACCTTGGAACATGGTCTTTGTTTCTTCAGCCAGAAAATTGCCAGCCATCTCACACATAACAGTTCCTTGTCTGGGCCTCAAGAATGCCTTTCCTGACCCATATTACTGAGCATGCTTAGTCTTATTTTCTACACTAACATCTTAAATACTTTTATATAATATTCAGTTTATGCTTGACCTCCACCAAAGTTCAAATTCCTTCTTCTTAATAACATGGATGATGTCTAAATGCAGAGCTTAAATGTGACAGGTACACAAGAGCTATTGAAGAAATTTAAAATAAAAAAATATATTAATTTTTTATTTATATTTATTGTATAATTTCTACCAAATTAAGGACAGAGATAATTGAATAACTAATCTAAATTTCCAGTACTTTAACTAGGTGGTGTGAGAAGTCCTTCTGTATATGTGTTGCTTTTATTGGATAATGAATAAAGAAGCTGCTTTTGCTTGATTATGTATACCACACGCACACACGTCTGCTGAAGCCAGATAACTTTGAGCTGTACTTATAGACATTTGGAACTGCCTTCTGTGCATGTTGTAAACTGAAACCCGGTCTTCAAGCAAGTACAGTATATACATTTAATCATAAGTCATGAACAGTTAATTAAAATATGAAGCATGAGTTTGAAAAAGAGCAAGAAAATGTATGTGGGAGGGCTTGGAAGGGGAGAAGGGAAGGAGGAAATGATGTAGTAGTATTATAGTCTCAAAAAATAAAAGAAATAACTTTTTTAAAATTAATTAAGCAAATCGAGCACTGTTTTATGCATTCCCCATAGCAAAATTACAAAAAAAATGATGAATATTAAAATTTCCATTAAGAATTTTAGGAATTAGTCTACTTAACCAACAAATTTGTATTTGTTGATTTGAATTTCAAAAGCAATGTTAAATATTGGTGTTTAATAAATTGGGAGGATGGAGACTTCAGGGGAAGGTTGAAAGGGAGAGGAGAGAATCAGAATGGGGAGCAGAGGAAAATGTAGAGCTTAATAAAAGTCAATTAATAAAGAGAAAGAAAAAAGAAAAAAGTAACATGTTCCAGGAAAAATCATAATGGTGTATTATATTATTCCATAACCTCTAATATGTTGAAAAAGATTACATTCAATTGCACCAATGTAAATATTATACATGTTAAGTACAAAAATTATGATATCGTGAGAACTGTCATTGTACTTATGCAAAATCTCTTAATGTTTGAGTTAAGAAATTGAATGTCAAATTTTCTTATGTATTTGCAAATAACTTTGAAAAAATATTTTGACAGTGTGGATTGATATGTGCTAATTAAAACTAATGATGGGTCCATGATATAAATATTATGCTTATCCTTTTCTAGTTATTACATATCACCTCAAAAATTTCCTTATTATAATTACAAAATGAATCAACAGAGTTTCAGCATTTTATCTCAGAGATTTTTTTTTAACTTTCCAAATTTTTATTGCTCAAGTGCACAGCAGTCTGCCAAAGTTAATGGGGATATCTGTAAAGTCTAGGTCTTCACTGGGAGCAGGGAGGAGGAAGCAATGCAGCTAACTAAGCTTAGCTAGTTTCTTATCAAAGGCTATCTCTGTGTGGTGCTGCTAATGCGCACTATCCATGGACTTCTTAGGTTCTACAGGGCAAAGGTATCTGAGCTACCATGAAAGTCTGGAAGTTATCCTTGCCCACTGAGTCTGTATTTGAATAATATCAGGTGAAAAAAATATTAATTCCTTTTTTTGGATGGAATAAAATCATTTGAGCTGACATTTATTTAAAGTATTAATTCAAATTGAAACTATCACCGTATTGTTGAAAAAGTGTAAAATGGGGTAAAATTTTGAATAGTAACAGTTAATCTTGTGTCTAAGTAAGCAATGAAATAGTACTTACATTTAATGTAAAACTCTTGCCTTACTTTAGAAAGATATGATTACAGAAAGGAGTCCATTAATTTAAAACTTCAGGTGAAAGGTGACTACTGTTTCCTAGTGTGTTTTTATTTCTGCCTACATATTAAACACTGCAATTAAATTTTAAAATAGTATCACTGGGTATGAAAGTCAAACTAAAAAGTTTGACTTATATTGGCTTAGAGATTTTTTTTAAACTCTTTTTCATGCTTGAGAAATTCCATGACAATGGAAGAATTAGGGAAAAGGTGAAGGAGATGCAATGATATGCACTCTTGTATTCTTACCCAACATTGACCCAATGAATTACACCATTTTCTAGTCTTCAGGTGTTTGATTCATGTGTGTAGAGCTCTGTCACTTCTTTGCCTTTCCATAGATGTCATCATTTTTGAATAATGTAGAGATCTAGTCACGTCCCATCTTTGACATGTCAGGATGATTATTTCTAGGGAACTGTCAAGTTAGATAAACTTACATTTCTATGTTAAAACTTGAACAAGAGCATTTAATTCAAGCACTGACTTTCTGAATTTGACAGTATGACACTAAGAATCTACTGATAGATATTACATGTATACACTTGGAATATAAATGATTTACAGAATGTTTGGAATCTGAATGCAAATGTTACAAAATATATTAGGTATTACATTAAAGTAATAAATTAATTATTTTGTATATAGGGGATATTAGATAGTTTTAAATTGTTACTCAAAGTATCTTAAATATTTGTGAGATTATTCCTTTTATCTATATTTAAAATGACCTATAAATATATTATGTATTACATGTTTTTATTGTACATAATTCTGAAATACCATTTTCAAAAATAGGGTGCCTTGAAAATTAAAAAAAAACAAGTTGTTGTATACCTTATGTTATTTTTTTAAACAAAACCGTGTGCTATTTTTAAGTACTGCATTCACACTCAGAATTTAACGTAAGAAAGAAGTAAACACTAACTCTAAAGACCAAAGACCCTTCAGCTTTGGAAGAATTGGAACAGTGAGAAAAAAAATACTACGAAAATATAGTTCATTCATACCTCAATTAGGAAAAGGGAGACAGAGAAGATGTGCATAATTGTTGGAAGAAACCAGAGTACTTGAAAGAAGGGAGATCCTAGCACTGAGTGATATTTCCTGACAAAGAAGTATTGGAATAAGAAAGAAAAGAAAACATAGCATAAGCAGCTTGTATTCGCGTAATATTGATAGATGACTTTGTAGTTTGCTGTGGAGATGCACTATAGCCAAAGTGTGTAGAATAGATTGTCTGAGGGAGGGGAAAAAATCAAATTATTGGCCTTGTCTATTGTAGTTGTTTTACTTTTTTTATTCTTTGCCCATTTTGGGGGCCCACAAGCCAACTCCTAAACAAATTACTCATAGAAGTTTAGTCTTCATTATCAAGTCCCAGCTTAGTCTGGCTTTTTTCTAGCTTGCTTTTCTTAACCCATCTACCTTTCACCTCTGGGCTTTTACCTTCTCTTACTTTTGCAAATCTTACTTTTACTCTTACTCTGTTCACTGTTGGGTGTCTGGGTGTCTGGGTGGCTAGGTAACTGGGTGCCTGGATGGATGGCTGTTGGCCCCTAATGTCCTTCTCTCCTTGTTCTTTCTCCTTTTCCTTTCTTTCAAATTTCTCTTTCTATTTATAATCTCTGCCTGCTAGCCCTGCCTATCTTTTCTCATGCCTCATTATTGACCATCTCATGCCTCTATTAGAGAATCAAGTGTTTTAGACATGAAAAAATAATCACAGGTTCACAGAGTTAAACACATGCAGTATAAAAACTTCTAGCAACACATCTTTACATCATTAAGTAAGTGTTTCACAGCATATATAAAAGCAACACACCTTAAAATAATCTACTACACTCTTACTATAGGTCCTCTGATGAGAGTGGGATAGTCACATTAAGCATTAATCTATGGATATAAGAACAAATATTTAGACTAGATTCCAATGCTATATAGATTTAGCAAAATAATAGTAATAGGTTCTAGTGTAAGGTCTATGACTTTCCAAATCATGGGTTCTTGGCTAGTTCTATAATACCAGGCATGAGTATCACCTGGGGAATAGAATTAATAAGTGGGAAGGTACACCGATGAAATTAATGTCACTATTGCAACCTGCATCAGGTCAACCTTTTAAAAAAGCTAAAGGGTATCATTCATCGAAAGGCAACAAAATAATAGTAGATATTGCTCTAGGATAACTAGTCAACAAGTGAAAAGGTGAGAGGAAATAAATCATGCTACTACAAAGAACAATCAAATCATAAACAAGGAGTTGGGGGAGAGACGGAGGATGCTCAAAATAGAAACTGTATAATGAAGGAAATGTCAGGTGAAAGTATACAAACCGGACTTGCTGAACATAGCGGACAATGAGGACTACTGAGAACTCAAGAACAATGGCAATGGGTTTTTGATCCTACTGCACGTACTGGCTTT
>NW_004949100.1:1303223-1342277 GCF_000317375.1 Microtus ochrogaster | reverse complement strand
ACCTGGATGGAGGTGGGTGGTCCTTGGACTTCCCACAGGGCATTGCTCTTCAGGCTGACAAGTGAGGGGGACTTGATTGGGGGAGGGAAATGGGAGGCGGTGGCGGGGAGGAGGCAGAAATCCTTAATAAATAAATAAATTTAAAAAAAGAAAGTATACAAACGATAATAATCTTTAATACATTTTCTCCAAATAAAGCATTTAGATTTCCTACCCTAGTGGCAAAAAGAAGGGAGCACTGACAAGGTGACCAACTGTGTAACTACTGAGGCCCAGAACCAGGGTTATGTGTCGGTCCTCTTCAACATCCATACCATCTGTGATCTGTCGGAGCACAAGAGGTGAGGTGTGAGTCGGGGTGTCCTGCAATAGCAGTATCTGTAAAACACAGGGCAGCAGCGGGGTGTCCTGGAAGAGTCCCAGTGAGGTTCCATCATTGAGAATGTAGCTGACAACAGTGTCCTCGAACCAGATCAATGATTCTTTGCAATGTACTCCTGCATGTAAAAGTGTGTGGATAAAGGGTATTTTCTTTGTGGTTCATTGTGTCACATTACAGCTTCTGTGATGAAATTCTCCCCCCTTCTCTCTCTCTCTCTCTCTCTCTCTCTCTCTCTCTCTCTCTCTTTTTCTCTTAAATTTTATGTTGTTTTATTTGGGGAATGGGGTAGGAGATGAGTGGGAATATTTGGGAGATGGGATCTAGATATGAAATATACAAAGAAAAAATATAATTAGAAAAAAGGAAACCAAAAAAGAATTAGATTACCTTGGTGGATATACTAAAATAATACCAAAGAATGGATAATTAAGATCTGGTACATTTACACACACAAAAAAAAACAACATCTTGAATTTTACAACCAAATGGATGGAGCTAGAAATATTAGTTTTGATTGATGTAATGCCGCGCACCGTCTGCGCTCTATGCGCTAGAACCCAGTTCGCGAGCTTCGGGTAAGGGGCTGGAGGTTGAGAATACACACGCAGAGACAGACCAACACACAGACCTTCTTACACTGGTACCAAAAAGCCCCTCTTTAATAGCACCACGGAGGCTTAAATACACTGCAGTCAATGGCCAACAGGTGAAAATCTCATCTTCTGAACCTCTAAGCTAGGCACAGCTTCTAGTAACTTCAATTAGAAGGCTCTAGACAGGGAAGAGCAGCTGAAAGCCAGGACTCAATTAGTCCCAAAACGGTAACCCAGATCCAGAAGAACAAATATCACATGTACTCATTCATAAGTGAATTATAATATAAAGGAAAGAAAACCAGTCCACAAATTAAATCACAATCCCAGAGAACCTTGAAAACAATGAGGACCCCAAGAGAGATTTACATAAATCTAATCTACATATGTAGAAGAAAAAGACAAGATCTCCTAATAGAACATCCCCATTGTCTCAGTGTGTGGGTGCACCCCTCGCTGTCCTGAGTTCCTTGCTGGTGCTCTCTCTTTCTGCTCCTGATTTGGACCTTGAGATTTCAGTCCGGTGCTCCAATGTGGGTCTCTGTCTCTGTCTCCTTTCATCGCCTGATGAAGGTTAATATTCAGGAGGATGCCTATATGTTTTTCTTTGGGTTCACCTTCTTATTTAGCTTCTCTCGGATCACGAATTATAGGCTCAATGTCCTTTATTTATGGCTAGAAACCAAGTATGAGTGAGTACATCCCATTTTCCTCTTTGTGGGTCTGGCTTACCTCATTCAGGATAGTGTTTTCTATTTCCGCCCATTTGCATGCAAAATTCAAGAAGTCATTGTTTTTTACTGCTGAGTAGTAATCTAATATGTACATATTCCATACTTTCTTCATCCATTCTTCCATTGAAGGACATCTCGGTTGTTTCCAGGTTCTGGGCCAGCAGGCCTGGGTCTGAAAAAGCATGGGATAAAACCGGACTCGCTGATAATAGCGGACAATGAGGACTACTGAGAACTCAAGAACAATGGCAAGGGGTTTTTGATCCTACTGCACGTACTGGCTTTGTGGGAGCCTAGGCAGTTTGGATGCTCACCTTACTAGACCTGGATGGAGGTGGGTGGTCCTTGGACTTTCCACAGGGCAGGGAACCCTGATTGCTCTTCGGGCTGACAAGTGAGGGGGACTTGATTGGGGGAGGGAAATGGGAGGCGGTGGCGGGCAAGAGGCAGAAATCTTTAATAAATAAATAAATAATAATAAAAATAAAAATAATAATAATAAAAAGACAAGATCTCCTGAGTAAATTGGGAGTATGGGGACCTTTGGAGATGGTTGAAGGGGAAGGGAGAGGCAGGGATGGGAGCGGAGAAAAATGTAGAGCTCAATAAAAATCAATAAAAAAATAAAAAGTTAAAAATTAAAAAAAAATCACTATGGGGGACTTATCTTGAAGAAGTCTTAGTATGTGTCAATAACCCTGGACGACCTAGAACTTCATGGGTGTGTTGTGAGCCCCTCTGTCATGTGCGCTGACATACAAAAGTACGGTCCTGTACAGGTCTCCCACACCCCATCATTTTTGTTGAGAGGCCTTTGTGCAAAACTCATGTCATGTTTAGAAGACACCATAACCAGCAGTTATTCCAGTTCTCTGGGCCTGATAATCATTCTGCTTCTCCACCATGGTTGAGTGTAGGCATTATGCACTAATTGTCTTCGTTAGGGATGGGCACACAGCAGTCAATTGTTCCTTGCCCTTTGGACAGTCATGATTCTCTGTAATCGTCTACTTGCAAATAAAGCTTCTGTGACTAGATGTGAGAGCTTCATTAATCTGTAGGTAAAAGGTTTATAGGGCAGTCAAATCCTATGTCCATTGATGAAAATAGTGTTTGTAGGCTGTTTCTGAGCATGTAGGACATCTTGAGCTACAGATTTACAAAAGTAAGCATAAATTCCCTCCTAAAGAAGGCCTTAAGTCCAATCAGATATCTGATTGTTTTGCCCAGCATATTGGTGCCACTATTGCAATGTTGAGCATATTTTTCCCTTACTTGCTTGAAAGACTTTATGATTAGTTTCACCCCAGCAACCTGCATGACCCCCGGTGATACAGTGAAATAAACATCAGGATAAAGACTTGGCAATCGCTGTGATAGGCTCTTTTTACTCTTAAAGATACTGACCAAAAGAACAGTGATGAAGCCAAAATCAAATGAGACATTTAAATTGGTCATGGAGGCTTTAATTTAAAGACTGCAGAAAGAGGCATAGGTCATTGTAGACAACAAATGATCAAATTAACAAGGAAGCATAAGTACATTAGGAACCAATGTTAGAGCCCTTAATTTTATGGAGCAAGCATTATCAGATATAAAGGAAGAAATACTCCAATGTAATAGCTTTGGGAAAAGACTCCAGTGCAAAACTGTGTATCCAACACTTCTCTTCCACCAATTAGCTACTCTTTCCTTTGGATATTGCCATGCCTTGATTTTTATCTGTAGAGTCCAGAATTTGTAGATATTTGAGGAGTTTGTTGCATCATATGAATTTTATATTTGTTATCCACTATTTTAAAAATGGTATTGCTATTTTGGCAGGGATTCCATTGAATCTCTAATTAAGTTGGAATATTTTTCACTGCTGTGACAAGATACCAGACAAAGGCAACTGAATGAAATAAACATTTATTTGAATTCAGATAATGAAGAGAGGATACGTACTATTGCCACAACAGGAAGGATTGGTATCCGCTGAGAATATGGCAGTTGGTCACAGCGCATTAGCAAATCTAATAGCTTGAAATTAAGCATATTTTAATATATCTTATCATATGATAAAGCAATTTTCACCCTATCTTTCTGCAATAAATTTTGACTTCAGAAACTTCAAAAATTCACATGAATCTTACAAAATAAAAAAAAATGATTAACACAAAATTATACATGGGGTAAATGTCGTGTTTTAATTCATGCATATGTTGTATAATGATAAAATCAAGACTATTAGCATATTTGTCATCTTGAACATGTATCATTTCAATGTGATGAGAACAAGCAAATAATTCTAGCTATTGTGCATAATTTCTGATATTCACTGTCTAGTACAGCAAAATATAAGTAAGACCACATGGTATTTGTTCTTTTATATCAGCTTTATATTACTTAGCATAATGATCCCTGGTTCTATCCATACTTTCACAAGTGATAAGATTTTCTTAATTTTCATGATTCAATATTGCTATAATATGCATATGCTCCAAATTGCATACAATCATCTATTGAAAAATATATTCATATTTTGCTAGTAGTATTCTTTCATCTCACAATCTGAGACTTTGCATTAGAATTTTGGATTGTTAATACAATTTAATTTGAATGTTTTCACTTAATAGTCTAAAATTTGGCATGATATGTACAGGGTAATTATTTGTAAAACTGCATCTTGTAAGTTGCAGATACTTGCTTGAATAACAATTATAACCTAAGCGTCCTTTTTTATTCTCTCTAAGAGAGTGTAGAGAGTTATCTTTGTAAATGCTATCCAATAAGAGAACTAAATAAAAATTTTCTTTACATTATTGTCCCTTTACTTTCAGAAATGACAGGGATTATCCCGTCTTGGGTGCTTTACACTAGTTAGAGATCTTAGTGTGCTCTTTGTGATTCAGTTTAACAGAGACCATCAACTTTCTCTACATCATTTTGAAATTGAAATGCTTTGTGGTCTCTTTGGGGATTTATCTCTTCACCATTCCTATGACAACCTCTACTGATATTACCAGTTGAAGGTGTCTGAAAAGAGGTCGATAAGGTCAAATGATAGAGAGGACAAAGGAACAGCAATGTTATCACTCAACCTACAAAGGAAGAAGTAATAAGACAATTCAAGGTTAGATACGTACAGACTGAACCAAGTCAATACAATGTTAGTGATTACATTCTCTACCATTTTAAAATCACTGAAAAGAAGTAAACCTACTGTAAGTAACTCAAACCTCCTTCCTACATATCCATAGCCTGAGTGTTATTTTCTAAATGGTTTGATTATTAGATTTTTAAATGCCTGTATAATTATCATTTTGTCTCCAGTACATATTTAAATTTCCCTTCCCTTAATTTTAATCATTTAACATTTCCAGTGGCATCTTTTTTTAACTTTTAACAAATGGGTCTTTCCTTTTAATGATGGGAATTGGTATAAAGCAAGATTTGATGAATAGAAATCCACCCTCCATTAAACAATCACGAAATGTTCCTAATCTGATAATAGAGTTTGGGGTAAACCACTTAGAAATATAAGTATGTTGAATGTTTTTTCATAAATTTTTATTTTCTGCATTTCTGATCCATTATAAAATAACTAGAGTCAATTTACTTTTAAAATGTGAAAATAATTGTTTTGTTTCAAAGAGAATTATTATTGCACTTATGAACTATTGTAAATTTAAATGACCCGGTAAATGAGCAAGTCCTCTAGTCATCTTCTGATTCTCATTCACGTTTTAAAGAATGTTAGATTGTGCTGTAATGTAGAAGAGAGTCTCTGTAAGTATTATTTGCCTTGAATGAATGAAAAATGTTTGCTCTGTCATATACTTGAAACTTTTACATTAATTTAACTTCAGAATTATCAGTTAACTGATAAATTAATGCGTTAGATATACATCTTAAAATTGAGAATTAATTTAAAGGTAATTGCACCTCATTGGGAGGCCGTTAACCAGAGTTAATTACTGTTGTAATGTAGAGTTGAATTTCACTGCATTTTTAATAAGGGTCCAAAACCACCGTTGGAATTAGCCCCCTTGTGACTCTTCAACAGATATTTAAATCATTTTCTAATAGCATGCATTAGAAGGGGTTTAGCAGCTAAGGCAAAAATCATTAAACCTTCCATTTTCATTTACAGGGCTCCCCGTTTCTAGTCAGTAATTTCTTCCCACATCACTTAAACCATATATTTTCTTTCATTTGAATTTCACACACCCTGAAGTAAACTTTGAGAAAATACTCATGGCTAACATGCTAGCCATTGTTTTATAAGACCCATATTGCCTTAAATTCAAGCCTTTCTTTCCATTGAGATTAAACAGGCAGAAACCAAGCTTCCTCTATCATTACACTTTGGAAGATACTCTGAGGTCATTTGGGTTTTTCCTATATCTATTGAATAAAATGCAGGAAATGAGCAATGTGAAGCTATATCGAGCGTGGAGCTGCCTCGAGATTATTTAATTTCATGAAGGAGCCTTTAAAATAATGGAGAAGAATACATTTTAGAAAACTTAAAACCAGATGTCTCCTTAGGCCCCATGCCATCAGCTTGAAAATGAACTGAACTATCAATCACTCGGAAAGTTTGGATTGCTGTCTTTCTAGGGAATGTGATATTGTGAGCTGCAGGCTGTCCCCTGCTTCAGCGGTGTCTTTTCCTCCATTTCTTTAAGGGAGCCTTTCATTTCCTCTTTAAAGGTCTCCATTTTCTCCATAAAGTTAAATTTAATGTCTTTTTCTCCTACTTCCTTTGGGTTAGGATGGTCAAGTTTGACCACTGGATTCTGATGTTACCCTCTTGCTTTTTAGGTTGTTGGGTGAATTCTTACATTGGTGCCTAACAATCTCTCCCTTCAAATGAAGCAGGCCATGTCTTTGTGCCTTTGCCCAATTCTTGCACCGGCTGTATGAGTCTTTGGGAACTGTTCTTGATCTGCTATGTACTGTCAATGTCTGTTTCTCAGGAAGCCCCTGAGGTCTCTCCAAACCCACTCTCTTAATCTTCTCTCTTGATTTGCTCTCTTGGTCTTATCTCTTGGTCTCCTCAGTGTTGTAGCAAATTGTGTTTCAAAGTTCCACCAAGGTTGCAGGAGAACAGGCAAGTTTGGGGGTGGGAAGGGGCTAGTAGCTTGCAGGTTGTGGTAGGATAGCTAGAGAAGCCGAAGATGGAGGGGCCTGGGGTTTTGCCCCCACTATGGAGGTCCTAGGCAGTGAGGTGTCCCACCACATTCCTGATCTTGGTCCCGTCAGTATTGTAGCTAGCTGTGTTTCAGAGTTTCCCCCGAGATTGCAGGGAGATTCTGTGTTATTATTTGCGTCTGGTCAGCCAGGAAATGAATAAGCATTTTTTTTGCCTACAATTTCTGAAGAACCCATCCTCTCCAACCCTGTAGCTGTATACAGAACCACGTTGAACATACTTGCTTTCTGATCTACAACTCAAACTTGAACCCAAATTCTTCTCGGCCTTCATCCTTGCAGTTAGTTAAAGATTTGCTCTCCTGTTTCTTATTGTAAACTCTGACAAAATAGTCCTCTAACTTCATTCTGCGACATTTTTTCTAATTCTTTTATTAAGAAGAAAAAGGATCTTTAAAGCAACAGTGAGAAATGGCATAGTGTGGTTCTCACAATTTCATAATTATGATACAAAAATTTCCTAACAGTAAAAGGAGTTTCTGAAACTCATATATAGCAACACAATAATCTAACTGTACTCCCACTTATAAAAGATGTAGTTAGGTTTAGTAGTAATTTAGAAAGAAAATAAGAAATCTCTTGAATGATTAGAATGATTGCCTAATTGAATTTTGTAATATGGCCTTAAGTTTATAAAACAAGGTAAATTTTATTCCATTTGTATCAGTGATAATAATAGAACATTAATAAAATAATAACATTATAGAATAATAATCATGGGTTTCTATATATTGTTTAAAACAATGTCTTGAATTATTTTTTTTTCATTTTGATTGGCAATAATTCATTTCTGAAGATATGGCATTTTACTCATGCTCTGATAAGCATTAGTCCTTTACTATACTGATACCCACTCCCACTCTTCCCATTTCTCTACCTCTAAACCTTATTTCTACTTTAATGTATTATCTTCTATTAAGGACAGCTGAGAGAGAATCAAACTTTCCTAAGAATGAGTTCTTTAAGTGGTTATCTAGTACCAAGTGGTCAGTCTAGAAATATACATATACGAACAGCACTAAATATATTCAGTAGGTTGGATTCATATACCCCATGTATTTATACTTGTAAATATTTTTACACAAAAATTTTGAGAGAAGATCTCTAGTAGTCCAGGCAAGCCTTTATTGTATTCTGTAACCAATATTGTCTTTAGACTCATAGTCCTCCTACTCCGACATCTCAAGTGCTGGGCCTAGATGAGTGTTGTAATGTGTATGCAATATTTTTTATTTTATATTTGAAAAATAAACTCTTAAAAATAAATTATATTCAAAAAATAAATCTGATTGTTGTTTACCATCACCAACTTCTGGTAAATGATCCCCACCTCCCAACTCTATACCCAAATCTATACCCTTTATTGCCTAAGACATTAATACAAAAACAGATAGTAAAATACAGAAGCAGAGGTAACCTAAACTGTCTAGAACAAGCTGTCATGCCTCATCTATTTAATATTTAGAATTAAACCTGAAGATAATTATCATTAAACAAGGAAAAACTGATCCTTCTATTCTTCTGGTAGTGTGTATAGCACCTTCCAGTACTATGAAATATAGTCAGTAGGAATGAAGCATACAGGCCACTTTCAAATTGATTTTTTTTCTTATCCTATGATCCAGTGTATATTGTCTTCAGTAGTAGGGTCTTAATGCCATGGTCTGGAGGTTAAACAATATTATTGGCAATAGCCTGTAGTGTTAGACAATCTATGGGTCCTCAATTGCCAAAAGCTCCAAAGGAGGTTATTTAGTCATGGCATTATCTCTTTAGTAGCTACCCTGTAATATCTAATAGGTCATCATAACCCCATTATAAGGTGACTAAATTTATTCCCTTTATATATGTGTATGTACTATTTTAGGAAGTGGTGTGGGAGGTCCTTCTGCCTATGTGTTGTTTTTATTGGTTAATCAATAAAGAAACTGCTTTGGACCTATAACAAGGTAGAACTTAGTTAGGTGGGGAAAACTAAACTGAATGCTGGAAGAATGGAGGGGGAATTAAGGGGAAGCCATGGAGCCACCATTGGAGACAGACACCGTGCTGAAACTTTGCTGGTAGACCATGACATAGTGGTGATGCACAGATTAATAGGATTGGTCAAATTAAGATGTAAAAGTTAGACAATAAAAAGCCAGAGCTAATGGGCCAAGCAGTGATTTAAATAATGGGGTTTCTGTGTGATTATTTTTGGGTCTGAGCTGCCAGGTGGCTGGGAAACAAAATAATGGCCTCCCTACTACAAGGAAGTGTCTTTATTAGTAAGTTTTCACATGACTTTTTGGAATTATATTTAGTGTTAACATGGAAATTTGGGGAGGGAATAAGTTTCTGCTAGAGATAAATGGCATTTGAATAGTTGCTAACTGCTGGGAGAAGCAGAGAACACTTTTGTTAAAGATATGACAGATGATGTGATGTACACTCTCCAGGAAAAGCCACATAGAGTGTATAAGGGACAATTATGCAAAACTCTATTTGATCGAATTAAAAACCTAAAAATAACAAAAACCAACACTAAGTTTTGTGGGTAGGGAAAGCGCAGTGGATCCGAGAGAAGTGGGAAGAGGACGGGATACAACCAAAATACATTATCCAGAATTCTGAAAGAGCTACAAAAGTTACTGAATAAAGGTTCTATGATGACAGTTAAGGTAGTCACCAATCTGATTACAGGGGAAGGGCAGTCCAGGTACCCTCTCCACTATCGATTGGAGTCTTACCTGGAGTCATCCTTGTGGATTCTGGAAATTTTCCCAGCACCAGATTTCCCCCTAACCCCATAATGTCTCCCTCTAACAAGATATCTCTTTCATTGGTCTCCCACTCCATCCCTCTCCCTACTCTAATCCATTTTTTCATGTTCTTGGTCCCTCAGTTTTAGAATAGTAGCTGCTCCTGTTAAAGTAAACAAGTAGGTTTAAAAAAGTTCTTAAAGAACTATCCAGATTTGGGGGAGGGGAAGGATCAAGAAAGTCCTATTAAAGTGGCACCTCAAACAGAACATTGCAGTAGGTAAGATGTTCAGAGAGCACAAAAAGTCATAGGTCCATTAATTTTTAATAATAGCTTGATAAAGTGCTTAAAATAGACAAGTGTTTTACATTCAGAGAGGTAGACTCTAATGCCAGGGAGCAGTGAAATCTGAAATTGTGTGCAGAGCACAACTGATTTTAAAAATGCAATAAGTTCTGACATAAATGCCCTTTGAGTTCTTGTCTATTCTGAGAGCCCTCATCTGTGAGGAGAAAAATTTTCTTTGTAGAATCCTGCTGTTATACTTTGTATATTGATGTTAGATTTTAAACCAAGCTCTTCGTGAAAATGTAGAGTATTATGAATCTTGGTTTTAAATTACCAGCATTCCTCAATGAAATTACAAAGGTTAATCCACAGTTTGAATTTACTAACTCTCTGCAAGCATTAAAGTGGATGAAGGAGAAGGGAAAATTGAGAATAATTGAGGAGACCATACTGAAAGTGTGATATTTTAGTATTCTGTCTGCACAGTCTTTACTTTAAGAAAAGAGATATTTTTATATGTATGGAAAGAATTGTTTAAATGCAGCAACTGCTTAAAAGAAAAAAAAAAGATGATCACAGTTCTTAAACCTACATGTACTCCAGTTGTAAAGGCAGTATTTCGAGGTATCCAACCATTTTTTCTGACTAGGGAGTTGCCACGCAGCAGTCACCCAGACTACAACCACAGAACCAATAGTAGCTATGGAAATTCTCACAAGACTGAAAGGGGTCCTTACATTATTAGTCTACAATTTGAACATAGAATATTGCTTTATGGTTAATAAAAAATGAAAAAAAATCAGTTACTGTCACATTTTCTTAAATTATCTTCTGCTCTCTCCCCTTTCTACTCAAAATGTATCTGTTTTTCATAAAAAAACTTACATTTTTATTACAATGTACAGCTGCTTATAGAAGAAGTTAGCAATTTTTATGAGCTAACATGACAAGAATAATATTTAAAAACAAATAACAAAACCATTTGCATTATGTTCAATCTCAATAAACACGAATAATCAACATTCTTATCATACTTCAGCCTTCAAAGATTACCAAATTATCTTCATATTATTTACAGCCCAATCAATATTCTGAAATGACAGTCTTTGCAAAGAGTTGTATAGGTAGGCTCTAAATTATCTTAAGAAAAACAACGTTTATATTAAGATGATAATTAAAACAGAAGAATATATGCTCATTTTTTATGATTTGATAGTAAAGATATAGGGAAGTTGCAGTCACACAAAGCCTTTGTACATAAATTACTTAATTAAAGAGAATCCTAAGGCAGATTATCATCCAATAGAGGAGGCAGTGATGATACTGCCAAGCTCAAGAGAAATATATCTATTTTATTCAAAGATTAAAATATTTTGATGTATTATAATTACTTTGACATATCTTTTCAAATAAACAATAAGAAATGTGCTTAATTATTTTTACTGTTTTGGAAATAGAAACTCTTTTAGGAGGTGGAAATAAAAAAATTGAGACACATGACAATATATATTTACTTGTACATTTTATTTTACATAAACACTCATTTCATACTGTAAGCAAGCACTTAAAAAGAATATATAACAATTATAATATTTAACTTTTTTCTTGGTATTGAACAATCATATAATCACCATACTAAATGAAGCTAAATTTTACTAGCTTTGAGAAAACAAATGTTCTGACACATACGGAAACAGAACTGGTAAATAGTAGACTCAGTTCCTGAATTCAGGACTTGCAGATTCTAAATGCCACTCATTTTCTCATACAAAATATTTTCTTTCTTATTCTTCTTCACCCATTTTGAAGTGTTATTCAATTGCTTTCTACCAAAGGCATTTTTCTTGGCTGTCACTATTATTGACGTCTTCTAATACTTCTCTTGGTAACCATTATATTTGAAGTACTTTTCACATTGAGAAGTAAAGTAACTCCTTTCTGTGTGAGTTCCTCAAATTCTTAATCTTTCAATTTTGTTCACTTCCAGTGACTTTACCACAGTTCAGAAGTCTTCCACACCATGTATCATTATTTGCAAACACTTAGCAATCGAGTTTGAGGCCTATGCTTTACAAAATTTCATCAGCCTCCAATTGTCCGTTCGTGTCTGTATATGTGTCCTGCGACATCACAGTGCTTGATCTGTTTAGATTTTCACTCTACTCTTATAATACTGTCTTTACTCAAGCTTTTTGGTCAATCGTATCAATATTTCTGAACTTATATTTTCTTTTTACTTTCTTCCTTTATTGTTCTTTTTAATCACATGGCAAAAGAAAAAGTAAAAGACCATAAAAACTATATTTACTTCATACACATCTACAAAGATACCTGCAGTATGCTGTGTCAGTTATCCATTTACAACATTTGATCATTTTTGAGCTCAGGAGCTCTGGAAGAGCAGTCAGTGTTCTTAGCCTCTAAACCATCTCTCTAGTCCAATCTCTCCAGATATAAAATGAATGAATGAATTGTATAGCCCACTATGTACAATGGATACTTCCCATGTGTACGTGTGTGTGAGGATGTCCATTTACCAATAGTCACCACAGAGAAAAATGGAATCTTAACTATGTTAAGAGCTCTGAATGTTCTGACTTGTTATATTCTAACAGTAAATGTATGTTCAATAAAATTTATTCCAAGAAATATTTCCCAAGCTCTGTTCTTCCCAACAGCAAGAACAAAATAGAACATAAATAATATCCTCTTCCATTTACCTACTGGCAGCATTTTAAATTAGCAAACATGCTTTTCACAATTATTTGACTTCCTTATCCTTTTTCCTTGATTATTTTCAATTTAGTTAGTGACTGCTCCCCATATGTATTTCACAAATGCCCTCTTTTACATTTTTAGAACTTTCCTTGGTACAGTATATTTATTGCTATATTTATTTGAAACAATAATAGTGGCATTTTTTGAAATATAAACATGATAATAATTGAATTCATGGATTAACACTATTTTGGATTTGATGTGTACAATACAATTCTGGTTCCAGACATTGATAATACATATGCTAAAATACACACAAATTCAAATATGTATCCACAATTATTTAATAATGTACATGAACATTTTCTGCATGTGTATGTGTGTGCTAAATGAATACTTGTTGGTTTCAGAGGCTAGACAAGGGCATCAGGTGCCTTGTAACTGGAATCACAGACAGTTGTGAAGAAACATACAGGATATAAACTCAGGTCCTCTGCAGAAAAAACAGTAACTCCTCCTAATTCCCTCTGCCATTCCATTCAGCCCCTAAAGCTGTTTCTAGGTGAGTTTTAGTTTTTTGTTTGTTTGATTTATGTGGCTTTAGTTCCACAAGAAAAGCGTGCTTTGTTTTGTTCTTTCAAACCATTTAGATTTCATCTTCTGGTATTTTTCTTTCTTGTGTGTAGCAAGAGGGAGATCATGTAAATAGATCTGCAAGTGTCTTTTTAAGACATGGGGGGGGCAAGGATAGAGATAGTTCAGTGATGAAAAGCGTGAACTGCTCTCACATTAGAGTCTGGGTTGAACAATGATATCTAGTAGCTCAAAACCACCTGTAACTCAAGTTCCATATATAATTAAGGCCTCTAGCTTCTATGAGCACCTGCATTCATGTGCATATTCTGAAACACTGGCAAATATATTAATACATAAAAAAATTTAAAAATTAAATATTTAAAAAACGTCTATATGTAGGAAACATATTTTTCTTTTTATTACAACAGGGAAAATTTACAAAAAATTTTAATAAGGGCCATAATTAGTGAATGAAATTCTGGTTTTGAACCTACTTAAATTTATCCAAGCTTGATGGATTGTTTTGTTTATTGTCTTTCTAAAGTAATGTCCTTTAGTGATTGTCTCTAAAAAACAAATCTACAAAAGCAATGTAGAATTTAGTACCAACTTTTAATATGATTTCATTTTAGATAAGCTTCATCTCAGTGTACAAGTACATTGATGCTCCTGTTAACATGCAGGAAGACATTCTCAAGTGCTGATATGCTTCCACACAATAAACGCTATCTACTGAAGGTCCAAATCTTTAATGAATTCAATTACCATTAGATACTAAACAAAACAAGAACAAAAGAAATTACTTCAGCATATAAATGCCTTATTCAAATGAGTCTTTGTTCTCCTACAAGGCCATGGATTAATTATCATCCTTATTCTAAGCATCTGCTTCACTGCTTTGATTTAATGAAGGGTTAGTTTGACCCTGCACTCAGACTGTCTTTATAAATCACTGGAAATACCAATTATTACCTGGGAATTATTTATTAAAAGCAAGATTTTTTTAAGGATGAAATGATCCCTACTTATCAAATAACTGACCTTGACAAGCTAGATAGCTGACATGAAACTTTACAGTTTTGAAGAAATTAAAGATAACACATTTTCTCTAAGAAAAAAAAAGACAAGTGATAAAGTACTCAATATTGCTACTACAAAGTGCTTGCATAATACCTTGCCAAAATAAAAACTTGAGGATTTTGAAAATGACATCTACTACTTTCTCATTTCCCTAGATAAGTATTTAAATAGAAAGGATCAAGTCAATGTCTTTTTGATGTTCGAATGCCTTGGGCATTTCTAAGGAACAGAAGTTGTGGGTTAGCAGGTGCATGAAAAAGGGAAACTGACAACTTTGTTGTTAACTTCAGTATTTGTCTGTACATAAATATCTTGAAAAGGGATAGGTATAAAGAGACTTGAAAAGACTCATGGAGCAGAATTGGAACATTACCTTAGCTTTGACTAAAACTATTAGCTCCAGCATGGAGATGCTGGTCATTGATTCCAAATAACTCGTACTGGAAATCACAGTGAGGGGGGTGGTATTCAGAAACTTTTGAAGACATGTTCCTACATTACAGATGTTATAATCTGATGCTGGCATCATGATATGGAAGGAAATGCATAATGAACCAGGTTGACATAAAAGTCATAATAAGGAGATCACTATTATAGAGATCCTACACCTTATTTTCCCTTGCTTGGTCCGGAAGAAGAATGGAGGAATCACAGCTTGGTAGGGACACTCTACAAGCAAGGTACCCTTCCTTCTATTATGCCAGGGTAGGCAGAAGGTATTTCCAGATAAGGGTATTAACTAACCTGTTAGGATAATCACTAATTAACTCTTTTTTCTATAATGTAAGTCCCAGAGTTTTACCAGGCATTTAATTTCAGAGATTTTAAGATTCCAAGGCCTTTATTATCTGAGATTATCTAACAACAAAAAATTTAGCAGATAAAAGAAGTTAGTGATTCCAGGTCTCAAAGTACACACCGCTGTTATGGCATCGTTAGATCTGGTCTTCTTCCTCTAAATGATATAAGAATTGCTAAAAACATAAAAGAAAATATAAATACTAAATGCTCCGGAGGTTGCAAAATCTATTTGTTCATGTTTCAATAAATTTTTCAAAATCTGTTTAGAGATATGTTGCTCTAAATGGAAAGCTCTATTTCTGGTTATAATTAAGAGCTGTTTTTCTAGCATGTATATTTATATGTTGCCACTAGCAAGATGATTTCTGGAAGCAGTGACAGTCTTACATTCTCAAGACATCACTCATGGGCAAAGCAGGCTGGGAAACTACCCAAGAATCTATATCAAAGTATGCATAGCTAGACTAAGTGGTAATAGAGCCCAAACAGCGCAGTGAAATGAATGCATATTGGTGGATTGAATAAGAAAACTTATTTAATGCTTCTTCATGTGGCAATGTTAAATGAGGACCTAATCAATGAAAGCTGCTATTGTAATCTACAAGGAGTACCTCCTAAATGGTACCTAATGTACAATATCATTGTGTGACTGCTTATCTTTTGTTCTGAGTGTATCTTAGAAGTTTGCTAGAGATGGAAAGGAAGATTTTGCAAAGACTGTTTTCTCTCTATTATCTGTCTAGATATTGAGTACATATTAAAAGTCTAATGAATTGGAACCTCTAATATGTGCATTTACAAACAGAAAATAATTTTTATTTTATTATGAAATTATAAATACAAAGACTGATGATTGTTAGCAAAATATTCATAAACATATTGGAAAAATTATTGTTACGATATAAAATTGTTTTCTAGAAGCCTAGTATAGAAGGCCTAGTCCTCACTCCTGAAAAGTCACCTAGTCACTTTCAGTATGTATTTATATTTAGTAACACACCACCACCACCACCACCACCACCACCACCACCAATAACACAATTAAAGAAATATGACCAAAAATTTGAAAGAGATCATGGTAGTTATGTACATGTGAATGGTTGAAGATAAAGAGAAAAGTAGAAATGAGTGAGCATATATTATATTTGTCTTCCTGGGTCTGGGTTACCTCACTCAATAGGATGTTCTCTA
The DNA here is from genome assembly GCF_000317375.1 of Microtus ochrogaster. Classification (NCBI taxonomy): domain Eukaryota; kingdom Metazoa; phylum Chordata; class Mammalia; order Rodentia; family Cricetidae; genus Microtus; species Microtus ochrogaster. The sequence continues at coordinate 1,325,973 of NW_004949100.1, read as the reverse complement.
AATCAATTGATTTGGCAGAAATTTGAAGCATTTGGAGAAGTAGGTTATAGCTGAGATAGGATAATATAGAAAATTATTAAAGCTAATTCTGATTAAGACTCAGAATATGGTATTAGAGAACTAGTCTTACATGGACATGAGAATTTTACTGGAAATGAAAATGAGGCAATCAGTGTTACATTCTGACATTGTGGCAGGAATAATGGATGTACTGCTTCTATTCCCTAGGACTTTGGGGGTGGACTGGGACATAATGCACAAAGTCACTTTATTTTTTTCAAGGTGGAAAGTCCTTGAAAACAAATGAGTTTTCAAGAACAACTTTAGATTTTCTTATGTTGTAAAGCATTTATATAACCTGGTTTAAAATACTTTGATACACAGCTGCTTAAGAAAATATATCTTCATTTTATTTCTTTGTTTTTGAAAATTCTATATATAAATAAAAATTAAATTCATGAAACAAGACTGGACAAGATGGCCATAATTCAACTTTTTTGAAGTGAAATATTGGTTATGAAGACAATTATATATTTAAACTGACATCAGTTCTATTATTTCAAACTATTGACTTGCAAACGTTGAACCTTTTCTACAAACAGTTTATTATTTTCCACTGTGGTAAAGAGCTTCACGTGATGTATCATTGTATCATGCTTCAATTAATAATCAATTTCCATTTGTACTTGGTTTATTTTCCCTCAGAATATGATAAATATGACCATGAAATAAAACAAAGTAGAAAGATGATATGGCTTGTATTAGGTAGTAGTTACATGGAAACTCACTTAACTTCAAACCCTATTTGTTTTCCTTCTTTTGTGCTGATTCCCCCTTCGAGTCATTGTGTGCATTCTGACAACTGCATTTCTGCTGTCATATGAATCCTCAGCACACTACTGGATACAATTGAATGACAACCTGCTGTTGCAGTCAGAGCAGGGTTTCTATGAGTGCTTACAGTCTGACACATTCACTTGGTCATCCCTCCAAGCTTTTTCCCTCAGGACAACAAAAGAAATTTATAACTTTGCAAGTGGCAAAGATTTATTTCATGCTTGTCTTATTTCTCTGTGTATATGTGTGTATGTTTTAAGTTATAACTCCAAATTACAACAGCCTAAAAGAAACTAAACACATGGGTAGTCTCCATTTTGACCTCAATGCCATCTTGGGTAGAAGTATCCATGTGTGCTAGTATTCTTTCACTTATTAAAATATTCCTTTTAATCTTCTTACATTTATTATCATTGGTAATCTGTAACTAATTGGGTAAAATACATAACTAAATTTAACTTATAAAATATAACTAACAGGTAACGGTACCCAATTCACAAGTACCTTTACATATCTGAGAGTATGGCATTTAACAAAAGAACTTCCAATACAGAGACATGTGAGCTCCTGCAGCATCCTATAGCACCTCCAAGAAGATACATGGTTACAAAAGACTTTCAGCTTAGAGGCTTGCCTTTGGTTAAGGCAAAGCAAAATGTGGCCTTCCACTTCTTTTTCCTGGACGCTACACTGGAGGAGCGATTGTCTCATCCTGTCAAGACAGGTAGACTAAATCTTTCTCCAACAGGAAAATCTTCAGGCCTCTTGGACTCAGCAACTAATTGCAAGCACTGCTTCTAAGGCTGGTGATAACCAAAGACTATGGAGAGACTGGGGATTGCCTGCATAGCTTAAAAAGCTTCTCATTTATGCCTCTTAGAACTGTCTAACGGCATTTGATGACTTAAGGTACTGGTAGCCCATTACTTCATTTGTTAAGTTTCCTGCTAATAATACAGATAGGTGTGCCTTTTCCACATAATCCAGGATTAACAGGTTTCAGGTATATCCTCAGAGCTCCAGAGTGCCCAATCCCCTTTAATTATCTTCTGAAATGTCCCTGTTCCAGTTATCTCTCAGATACCTGCAGGTTCTGAAAGAGTTCTACTTCTATATCAAAAATCAGGTCTGGTAAAAACTAACAGTCTCCAGAGCCTATTTTAACCAGTTTTAAAGCATGTTTTACAGGTCATTTCTGCTGTCTGGGCCAATACCAACGTAGAAAGGCCCCTCCAGACAACCTGCACCAGCTCTTGGGACTTCATCATTGATACTAACTCTCCTGGATCAAAAAGACACGAACTAAAATCTGGTTTTAAAGGGCATAGATGCTCTCATGTCTCACTTATTAACCCAAGCCTCATTTGTACAACCAGGGCATTTTTTGTCCCATTCTTTCTGGCAGTAAAAGACCCTTCTCATGCCTAACCTTATTCATAGGGTCAATAATAACCATCTATTTTTCTCCTAGCCACCTGCCTTCTCATATCCATAAAGGAACAGATGTCTCAGTCTCCAGGATTGCAGTAAACTGGATGCCTCTCCAACCACACCTCTCACTGAGTGTGAGCCCAACAACTCCCAATACTCCCCTTTTCCACATTGCTCCATGCTCACAAGAAGTAGCCAGACTTGAGCCAGTGCCCCTTTATCCAAAGAATCTGGAATGTTTGGCTGGAAATGTCACCTCAGCTCCGTGGTACCCCTTTTTCAAAAAAGTTTGGGATGTTTGTCTGGAGGCTTCACCCCAGCTCCTGGAATCGATTTTGGAATGTTTGAATGGAAAACTCCATTTCAAACCCCCTCCCCTGGGAGTTGCCTCAGTATAAACTCCACCACCAAGAAAGCCTGCCAAATGTTGACCCCTCCCCAGAAAGGGTCATGACCACTCACACAGGCTATTTAAACTCTCCCCCTGAGAGAACAAACATATAGTCATTCTGGTTCTCCTCTTCCCTTCTCCATGTTTTTCTGGGGGGGCATCCAGGAGCTCTGGCATCCATTAAACCTGGGTTTTCTCAAATGCAGTCAGATTTGGTGTGATTTGGATTATTGTGTTGGTGGAGAGGCTTACCAGGTCAGAAAAACTTAACACATATGTGTTTACTTGCTTAATGAGGTCTGAAAAGGATTTGGTTCTACTGAAGCTAGAATTGTAGGTGGCTGTCTTGCTCTCTAATGTTGGTGTTGGAATCTAAAAACTAGTTTTCTGGAGAAGAAAGAAGTGTTCTTTACTATTACATGAAACCAGGTATTCAGTACCTATTTTGAAGTACCACAAGGATGACAAAGCTTTTGTTTGTGTGAAGGAATGGAGCTTTGTAAGAAGGACATGAAGGTCTTTCAAAATTTCTTCCAACAAATTAATTAACCCCAAATATGTTAACTATGAATGAAAATGTAGACCTTCCTATATATTATTATTACTCTTCACACTTCATCCATTTCCCAGACTCCATAACAGTGAGAAATACTATTATGTTGTCTATAAGCACACCAGTATTTGGTATACTATTATAGCAACTCTAAATAACTAAGACCATTCATGCTGTTTTATTAGTTGAATCAGTGTTTTCATTACCATTTCTTTGTAGTATTTCCTAGTACGGTTTGTGCTCTGATTTGTGCATAAAATGTGCCTTATAAGTTTATATAGTGGGACACTGGGTCCATGAATTTGTCCACTGTTTAGAAAGTTTTGAAAAATTTTGGAAATAGGAAATAGATGGAGGCACTATAACTTTGGTGGCATTCATGTGGAGATAATACCTATTCCCTAGTCATTTCCACACATGTTATATTCTTCCTGTGTTCTTCGGCCAAGCCATTGCACATGTGAGCACTTTGAAATCATAAGTCAATGAATCTTACCTTGTTTAAAATTGCCCTCTGTTCTGTTTTTTCACATTGATGGAAAAATATAACTTCAACACTTCAATGGTCTTTTTTGTGTTTGTTTGTTTCTTTGCTATTTTTTTAAAATTACTGTAACGAGTTCTTTTGTTTATTTCTAAATTAGGGTTATCATAATGCTGATACTTTAAATTTTATACATTGCTTTGAAAAGTTGTTCATTTTTCTTTATAGTATAGATAGCAGTAGAATTCATAGATTCTGGTTATAAAAATATGTATCCTTAGTAGTAATGCCAAGTAGCATCCCAAATGGGCATATTCCAATTTACACTCCCACAAAGCGGTTTCCAAGAAGCGTACCATATGTCTGTTTCTTATTCAAGGCTTATAGAAAGAGAACTCAGTAAGTCATATTTGAGTTTATCTATTTTACTTTAATGCTTATTGTAATACAGTCCATGATTGTGGCTCAGCAACACTCTCATGTACTACGTTAGGGATAGTAAGAAATTATCCATAATCATGGTCGCTGTTTTATTCTGACATGATGTATTACCTAAAATTTAAAGAAGGTATCACTAAAATTTATAATTTATTTATTTATTTATTTTAATTTATTTATTTATTAAGGATTTCTGCCTCCTCCCCGCCACCGCCTCCCATTTACCTCCCCCTCCCCCGATCAAGTCCCTCTCCCGCATCAGCTTGAAGAGCAATCAGGGTTCCCTGACCTGTGAGAAGTCCAAGGACTGCCCACCTCCATCCAGGTTTAGTAAGTTGAGCATCCAAACTGCCTAGGCTCCCCCAAAGCCAGTATGTGCAGTAGGATCAAAAACCCATTGCCATTGTTCTTGAGTTCTCAGTAGTCCTCTAAAATTTATAATTTAAAAGTTAGGCTATGTCTGTGATATTCAGAATATTTAATGTGGTCTCTTCTAGTCAACAGAGAAACATTTTATCCATTTAAATATAATAAAACTTTATAAATAAGTATGTGGCACTATTTAAAAATCTATTAAACATGGCAGTTAGATCTGATATAATCTTTTGACCCTAAAGTTTATGTTTTGAATAATAGAACAGCAGTTGTATTGTTGAATAAATTTTTATACAAGAATAGATATAAAGAGAATCAGATGGACTATAAAGCATTTTTGACTGAGCTGGCCTTCTATGGCATGACCTGTGTGCTAGCAACTTGTATGCTGTACATCAGCCACTGACATACAGAGTAACTCCACATCATCTAGCCAACATTTTTTTCACCAAACACTTTTGATTTCATCTGGACTATACGTTCTAGAAATTTTTACAAAAGAATATCCTTAGGAAGTGAGTAAAATGCAATACTGGAAAATAAGGTGATTTTTGCTTGCTTGTTTGTTTGTTTTTGTTTTGGGTGGTAATTTCAAAAAAGAAGCATAATATAATTTGGACTGGAAATTGCATGGTTACTGAATATTGAAGACACCGACAATATAGACACAGAGGTGAGTTATTTAAGAAGGTTAACATAGCTCTTTCTTTGTTGGGTCTTAAGGTGTTTCATTTCCAAGGTAACTATGACATTAACTCCTCTTTGAAACTCTGGTGGAATTTTGCACTAAAACCATCTTGCTCTGGCTTTGTTTTTCGTGGAAGACTTTTAATGGCTGCTTCTATTTCACTAGGGGTTTTAGGTCTGTTTAAATTTCTTATCTGATCTTTATTTAATTGATTTCAGCCCTGAGTGTGATTATTTCACCATGTCTAATTCCCTTAGGTGTGATTTTGTCTTTTTGTTCTTTAGCTTTCAGGTGTGCTATTAAGTTGCTAGTACTAGATCTCTTTTATTTGTTTTATAAATTATTTATTTGTTTTTTTTGCTTGTTTATTAGTGCAGGAACTTGGAGCTATAAATTTTTCTCTTAAAACCATTTTCATGTTGTTCCATACGTTTAGGTATGGTACATATTAAATTCTAGGATGTCTTTAATTTTTTTTTCTTTATTTTTGTCTTTGTCCATTTTTCTTCCAACCAAGAGTGGTTCATGTTCCATGAGTTTCTAAGCTTTCCATTGTCTGGGTTTGGGTTGATATCTAGCTGTTAATTTCTGGTAGTCTGAGAAGATGTTGGGTGCTATTTCATTTTTTTTGTGTCTGTTGAGACTTGCTTTTTCTGTGAGTATGTGGTCAATTTGGAAGAAACTCCCATGAGGTGAACAGAGAAAGTTATATTCCATTATGTTTGGGTGGAATTTTGTGCAAATATCTATTATTTCTCTTTGGTTTATAATTTCAGATGGCTCCAAAAGTTTTCTATTTAGTATTTTTTGGATTACTCTATTATCATGTATTAAAGTCCTGTGATCAATATGTAAGAGTGTAGCTATTTATTCTGAAGCCAGTACTTCTTACTGAAAATGGGTGGAATTGGGTTTGCTGCTTAGAAGTTACCACCAACCCTCCTCCAATTATTTCATGAAATAGAAACAGGAGAAAGATTGCCAAATTCATTTATGAGACCATTGTTACCCTGAAAACCAAATCACAAACACTCAACAAAGAAAAAGAATTACTGATCATTTTTCTTATAAATATAGATCCAATAATACTCAGTTAAATACTTTTGAACCAAATCCAAGAACACATCAAAACCTTTATCAAATGGGCTCCATTCCGGAGTTACAGGGATGGTTTAATGTATGGAAATCAGAAGAAGATGAAAATTCACCATATAAGCAAACTGAAAGAGAAAAACCACACAATCATCTCCTTAAATGAAGAAAAGGGCATTGCCAAATCCTAACACCACTTCATGATAAAAGTTCTGGAGGGATTAGAAATATAAGAGACATTACTCAACATAATAAAGGTAGTTTACAACAAGACTATACAAAATATCAACTTAAAAGGAGAGAAACTCAAAGAAATATAACTAAAATCATGAACAAAAAAGATTGTTCATTTTTTTCATACATATTTAATTAGCACTTGAAGTATTAGCTACAACAATAAGACAACTAAGTGAGATCAAAGAGATACAAATTGAAAATGAAGAAGTCTAGATATCTTTATGTTTGGATGATATGATAATAAACTGGTGTGTCAGTCATAAAGAGTAGTAAATATAATACTATCCAATACACAGCATTTGACAATAAGAACTTTGTTATTGGTTCATGGATTTATTCTGCTATCTTAGCTCAAAATGTTCTCCAATCATTTACTAGGAAGTGTACAGTGTTGGGCCTAAGTCACAAATCTCATGTTTTCTTAGTCTGTTGTTTTCATGATTTCCTTTTTGCTCTTCCCATTTCCTTTATTTCTACCCTCCTCCTTCTACCTAGGCTGGTCTTTAACTCAAAGTCCCAAAGAATTCCCCATCTTATTTTATCGTATCAAAGTTCCCTCGTCAGTAGCAAGGTTTATAGACACCCATGCCACCAAATGCAATATAGTTTTCTCTCTTAAACTCCTTAGGACAGATTTAATCCATTTTAACAGCATGTATTTGAAACATCTACCTTCTACCACTTAAACTGGATCGTTTTCAAGAGAGACAAGCCCAGCTCCTTTGTTTTGTATGTTTTCTTCCTTTGGCCATCTGGTATTTCTCCTACTGATGTCCCACATTATTGAATGTGCTGAAATAATAGAGAGAGTATACTCGACAAACTGAAGCCACATGCCAAAATAAAAATCTTCTGGTTTCAATTTTCCAATGACATTAACCTCAGTTATTTTCAGACCAACCCCATATTTTTATTGTCTTATGATTATATAGGAAAAGAAACTATTCTCAGTGACCCAAGGCATGATAAATGACAGGCTATGCAGATGTAAGTTAGAGTTGCAGTTGCTATCCAAAAAAAAGAAGACAAGAGCAGCAATGCAAATGTTGTCCAGTTTGACGGGGACAAAGATTTGTCTTATTTTACAAGTTGAGGTGAGTAAATTTGTGAGGTAAGAAAGGAAAGAGCTAGAGATTCCTAAGAATGGCTTTGATTGCTTAAAGATTATACAAACTTCATTTTTGTTCATCATGTAACTTTGAATGACTCCATTATGCTATAAATTTTAGTTTTATTTGACAAATCATGGAAGCCTTCAGTATATTATATATAGCATCTTTATAGAAGAAATTTGACTAAAATGAGGTTTTCACCAAAGAAGATATATGAGACAGAGACTTAAAATACCTTGAAAGGAAAAGAAAAGTCTTACTTTTTCACAAAAGGTTATCTGAATGAATTCCTTGATTATTTCCATCTTTTTTGAAAAGGTACATATTATGTGGTAATTGTTCTTTTAACTACTGACACAATTAATTCCTAATGCATGAGAAATATAATTTATGGTTTTATTTGGCATGTACTTAAGCACCTGCATAGCAATTACTGATGTGACATTTTTGTCTGCACTATAAAGCATCACACGTCCTCCATTTCATCACTTTCAAATTGAAGCAAAGAGGTTCACTCCTTGGGGAGTAGCTACCTTGATCTTACCTGGTAGAATGAAAATATGATTGCCTTCCTGACACTCTAAATTATGCTTTCGTGATTCTAGGGATGGTCTGCAATAGAAATCTATACTATTAGTACAGCTCTTTCGCTTTATTGAGTTGTTTTTACCTGTACAATACTTAAATAGAAAAATCTTTCTTTTTTTTTCTTTTTAAATTATACAGCAATTGCACAATACAAAGGATCACTTCTTAAAAAAAAATCATGGAGGAACATTTTCCCTATTGTCATGCCTAACATAAAGGATCTGATTTGAACAGTGAGCAAATACCAGATCTGAAGTTGAATGAAACTCCATCAGTTATTTCCTTTGAAACAAGTAGCTGCGTGCCTCTCCTGGGTGAACTTTTCTGTAACTTTTCCCCCAATTACAATGAGTTGGGAACACAAACAACCTATAACTGTCACTATCTTGAAAGTTAGAGTGAAACCCTTGTTTGTGTGGTCTCTGCAGACATTTTCATGCCAAAGGTTGCGCTTTATTCCAGGTTGTTCTTAGACCCAGTGACCGCAGCTGCCTCTGGATGAAGCTCCGTGCCGGTATCTGGCTTTTCTCTTAACTGATAACATTCAACTTCTTTTCATCATATTTTTAAAGAATCTTTCCCTCTGCTTTTCTTTAATGTCAATTGTGTTTTTCCTCTAGGCATTAATTTTTACAACAAGGAGTAAGGAAAAAAATAAACACACATTTCTTATACACCTCAAAATACTTCTCTATCAAGCTACTCTTGAAAAACCTATTTCCAGGACACAATTGCAGAATAAACCTATGGTTAATACCTTATTTATACAAACTGAAGGCTGTTATATCTGTGTTTGGCGACCTTGAAACTGCATTGTGCTTGGTGCCCTTTTTATAACCTTAATTACTGGAGAATACAGAGCTTTAAAGAAAGACTAACATTTCACTTTAACATCCACAATAATCTATTATAAAGCCAGCTAAGCCAGTCCCCAAATACAGAGAAATGTTATTACATGCTCAGCTAGCTGTCAAGGGGCCATGAGTCAGTGGCTTACAGTTATCAAAAGTAACAAGGTTGTTCAGAGTTTCCTTCAACAAAGCCAGTCAGCTTATGGAAGGATTAAGCTCTCTTTGATTAGAACAACTGGAACATGTCCTACCCCTCTAATTAACATTCCCTTTTCCTTGGTGGAGGTTGGTAATTTGACACTCACATTTAGGTATCTCCAGAAATGCTTTGGAACTTTGTCCCACTCCTAAGCACTCAAGCCATAGTATATGCTTCCACATCAAGTAAAATGTGTACTGCTGAAAGATTTATGTTCAAAACCCTGTAAAATCTCAAGGGTCCCATGCTTCTAATAGACAAAATGTAATAACACTCCAATATAATATGTGGCAGGAGACTTGGTTTAGCCTTTAGGCATAGTGTATTACCCTAAGGCCATGCTCATTTTGCTTTCTATCTTGGGGAACAAAAAGTTTTATGTCAGCTTTATTGATATTTTACACGTTTACATTTTAATTCATACCTTTAGGCAATCCAGGGAGAAGACCTCTACTTATGCTGCTGGATTACTTCATTGGGGAGTAAATATAATTTTTCAGGGCCGTGCTAAATACAGCAGAGCAGGGACTCTGGGAGATGAAAGGTAAGCTGGTTTTCCTCAAGGAGCACAAATTCACATAAACACAAATTCAGCATTGTCTTCTTTTCTCAATGCACACATATCTATACTGGACTCGTACTACATTTGTTTGTTTCTTCACATCAATTCTTATATGCATCCCCATTTTCCCTATGTTTAATTTCTTACTCTTTCACACCATCCCCTTTTTCACTATTTTAAAGGGTTAGTGTGGAATAGAAAAATCCCCATAGGAAAAATAACCCAATATTTTTTCCTCCTTGGGATGTGTGTGTGTGTGTGTGTGTGTGTGTGTGTGTGTGTGTGTGTGTGTATAATAGAAATATTAAATCAAGAGTTACTTCTAGAAAGTATTGTTTTGTTTTTGCATAGTTCCTACAATATGATTTAGAAGTGTAAAATTATCAAATGAATGAAACACTTTATCACAAACAAGATAATTTTAAAGGCAACCCTGTTTGAACTATTTCCTAAGTCACCAATAGATTCTTTGCTGAACTAGAATTTTACATTTTCTTTATTCATAAAAGCAGGGTCCCTGTTTTATTTTCTATGTTACATATATTTAATATTATATTTATACTTTTCCCTCAATCAATACACAATCTAAATCACTGAAAATTTTCTGTGTATTTTAGACTTTCATACGTTGGTTTAAGTGCTCTGATGCTTCCAGCTGTATGCTAATTCACCAAACATTTCTGAGTTCAGAAGCTTAAATAAAGCACAGAAAATACTGAAGAAATCAGTAGAATTCCTGCATCTTCTCAAGAGACAAGTAGGAAAATGATAAGTGTTAATGAGCAATATCCTACTTGATTTGGAACTCAAAAGTAAGCTTTGTCGTCACCACAATAAGTATAAACCAAAGCTTTAAAAAAATTTTAGTGGTTGTTTCCCATAACTTTTAGTATCTTAGATGCATACACTAGAACTCTTATCAAAGATAAATCTCACAAGCTTCTCCTTGTTCCCTAGAACTTACTTAGATTAGAAATTAAATCTTTCAAAGAAAGGATGAGTGAAAAATGATTTGGTGTAATAAAAGTTATCAAAAGAGATTTTCCTATTAATACCCACTTTTGATATTTGAATAATATGTGAAATCTCAGATAGCCTCAAAGACTTACAGCAAACATATATTTCTTGCTTCTGAGATTGTTTACTGATATGAGTCTTGACAGGGTATCACAGTACTTTACTGACTGTTCTACATAGAAAGAAGGAAGTCAGTTATTTTTCCTAAAATCTTATTTATGAAGTAGAATATTAAATCTACAATAAAGATTGAGGTTTGAGGATTCTCTACATTTTTTCAATAAGGCATTATAAGATTAAAAAATCCTTATAACCCTCTGTGTGTGTAATTGTGTGTGAGAGGGGCTCGGGACTGTGAGAGGACTAATGTAGGTACTGGGATGTCGGGATCTGAACTGATAGCTGTAACCACATAAAAGGTATCTCTCCATGCCTCTCCAGTATATTATAGTAAGTGTGAAAAAAGTTCTCTATAGAAGTATAGGAGCGATGGTGCTCAGTGAGGGATTGGGGTTCAGTAATTTCCCACACATCTTAGCATACCAGCAGCACAAACTGGAAGACTAATTGAGGATGTGGAATCGCACTAGCTTTGCCTATGTGTCTAGGAGTTACTGACAATAAAAGTTAATTATTCCTAAAAGATAATTGAAAATTTATTTTGGTTTAAGAAAAAGGCATCAAATGTCATTTTCTTATAATTATCCACTTTTGATATTTGAATAATATGTGCAATCTGACAGCCTCTTAGGTTTATGGAGAATGTATATTTCCTCTACTTTCTATTTCTTTTCCTTAATTTTGATTTAAAATTGACCTCAGAGGAATAGGAAAGCTATTCCTTGAAGGTACAAGTGAAGATAAAGATTTGTTACATGCTTGCTTTGTTTTTCATTCCCACCGTAAAAATTGTGCAAGTTACCTGCCAACAACACTTCCCCTAGAAGTTATTATATAGATTTGGAAATGCTGGGAGTGTGAAATCTGACAATATTTTTTCAACCTCTAGGGCCACACATCTTTGTAATCTAAGTAATAACACATGGAAGCATTTTCCCCAAGTCAAAAGAGAACAGAAAAAAAAAAGTGTGATAGAGAAGAATGTTATTTATTCTTCACTTAAATTCATGCAAAATGTTAAGCTGCTTATCATGGGACCAAGGGACCAGTTTAATACTTCAGATTTGATTTGTTTGGTCAAAGTAGCATTTAAAGCTTTTTCTAATGGATAAAGCTCACAGTGGGCATAGACTCTCCACTTTACACATTCTCTGTATCTTTCTGCTTTATTCTGCCCTTCAACTGTCACTTATCTATTTTTTGCCTCCTTAGATGTTGGAGATTAAAAATACTGCTTCAGTCCACAATTTACATTGTTCCCTGTTCACAGGAGCACCCGTAACTTCAGAACAAGACGGTAAACCTGCTACAATGCAGATGGTTAGCAATGAACACACGTTAATGAACAGAAATGAGTCATCAAATTCTGATTATTCAAATGACATCAACGTTTCTATATTTTATTTTATGCTTTTAGGGACAGGAGGAAGAAGAGCTGTTCAACACGCATTGGAACTTAAGTGTGTTAAAGACTTCTGATAGCACAAAGATCTCCTGATGTGAGCAAGAAATGAGAGGATTTCTAAGATTTTTTTGTCTACAGATTTTCATGATAAAATAAGATATATACGAGCCAAATCAGGGTATCTCATAAATACTATTTGTGTTCTAGCCGCATTCACCAAAGATTAGGCTATAGCTCCATACTTTTTTTTAAAATAAAAAAAAAAATAAGCTCAGCAGAAAGCATGGGAGCATAAGTACCATACAATTTGGATAATGCAACTGGCTAGCTGTCCTCCAAAATACCACATAGTAAGGCAGGAAGGTACTGCCAGTACAGTTTCCCAACTGTCTTCTTTGGGAAGTAGCCAGCTGGTACTAGCAGATTATACAGGAAGGCTGGGGGCTCCAAATCGTTAGTCCCAAACCTCTCTTTCTCGTGAAGATAATTGTAGTGAAAGACGTGCACACACAAGCTGTTTCGGGAGATGTCTCCAGAATCCAACAGCCAAACTGCTCTCTGTCTTGGAAATCTACCTCATCACAGCTAGAATGTGGTCGTTCCTTTGAAATACTGTTTGAGGTATATCAGAATCAGAGTCACCATGGCAATGAAGATGCTTAACTCAAAGAGATTTTCTTGGATATCAAATTAGAACTCATGAGAAAATTCCCATGCTTAAGGGCAGGAAGTCAGAAATAACAGATTTGTAAATAATATTTTCTTAGATAACTAGAGAGAATAGCTATTTTATTTCCAGTTTGACCCCAAGAAACCTGAAACATTAAGCTTAGAAAATCTTATCAACACATTTTTAAAAGACATAACTTGTATTTACCCATATTAGGGTCTAGTTCCTACAGTATTACTCTCAACTGTACCAGGCAGTTTAGTCTATTTTTACCCCAAAATGTGCGTGACACTTTGAAAGTTTTCCTAATTCATGTTATTTATGTCTTAACTGTTTTCATAAATCTTACGTGGAACATATAGAATTTTATTATATCATATACAAAGCAAAATATTATCTTTACTTTCTGTAACACTATATACTTAAAATTTAACTAATTTTTCAATTTTATACTGCACATAACTGAATACAAATTTGATTCACTCTATGGTGCAGAATGTATGCCTTTATATTATTAGAAAATTTCTATTTGGCTATATTATTATTCAAGAAAAGGTTCTTTTGTTTTGTTTTACAGAATAACAACCTCTTTACTTAATGGATATATGCATAAGTACTTTCCACTGGATAGTGTTTTCACTGAACTTGGATTTTGTCAATTTTGCTATAATGTCCAGCAAGAAAATCCTACAGAACTTTTTATCTCTTCTTCTTGAGAGCTGGTAATATAGATGTGTACAATTACTTGTTTCTGTTGTTGGTACTGGATGATTTTGATGTTGTTTTGTTTTTTGTAGTTTCTGGGTATCTGAAATCACATCGTTCTGCGTAGAGTTCAATCACTTTACCAAATGAGCTATCTTTCCAACTCACAATGTTCATTATTTTCTGTAAAATGCGTATATTTCCCCTAAGTAGTTCACTGTCTTCCAGGCAGTGATAGAATATTATGCCTCATATGATAAGGTTGTGAGACAAATATTAAAATCACAGTTCAAATACCATTTACAGTTAGGGAAAACTAAGAATTAGGTAAACATATCAAATCTAAATAATTCTCTAGACAATAAAAATATTATTTTCATAGTCATTACACATAGATATTAAGGTTTTTATATTCATGAATCTAGATACTAATAAATGAATAAGCAAATTCTTTTTTTTTTTTTTGGTTTTTCAAGACAGGGTTTCTCTGTGGCTTTGGAGCCTGTCCTGGAACTCCCTTTGTAGACCAGGCTGGCCTCGACCTCACAGAGATCTGCCTGCCTCTGCCTCCCGAGTGCTGGGATTAAAGGCGTGCGCCACCACTGCCCGGCTAGCAAATTCTTTCATATTTTATTTATATGTAGTATTTTACCAAAATGCTTTATATATTAAGAAATAAGACACAGAGTTTTAAAAGTACTGTTATAAAAGTGTTGTTTAAAGTATTTTTATTATCTTACCATTATTTTGTTATTCTAAATTTTATATATCTGCCTTCAGTGTTGATTCATCCAATTGTCAAGTCTAGTTTCTATAAGAGGGAGGAGTGTGGAGTGGGTATTCAGTATTATTGCTATCACATTCTATGAAGCTGATATTTTTTATATGGCTGCCTTCTTGATACTATAGAAAATAATGTTGTTTGGTTGTTTATGTAAATGTAGTTGACAAGAAAATCCAATCAGTTCCCTGTTTTTCTCTTGACTAGGAAAATTTTATTATGCAAAACATATGCTATTCCAATTTGCTTTTGAATTTTCATCAACCTGAAATGCAGCTTCAGAAAATAGAATTGCATGTCATCATGTTGCAGGCAGACCAGTCTTTCTGTGTCTATTTCCTGAGAACTGACACCATTAATATATGAAAGATGCATTTTATGAAATTCTAGACAGCTTATAAGACTATGGTTATTGCAGTCTGATAGAAGTATATTGAAATTCTAGTTTAGAAACTATCTACTGGGTTGATCTCAGACAAATCAGTTACAACTCCTTGGTATTCAAATTCTTATCTATAAAATGTAGTGGAGACTGTGAAGAGAAATGGGGGAGGATGTGCTAATATAGCAGCCTGGTTGCCATTTTGCTTAGACTATCCCTAAATTTGGGCTCTTTGTTCTATTATAAAAGCAAAGAATCAAATAAGATGCAAAGACATTTACTGGGTTATGAAATAAATCTGTGAATTGAATTTATAGAAAACATAAAGCAATTAAGGACCATTGTCAATTATATTAAATACTTGGATGCTTTATAAATATCTTCTAACGTAAGCACAGTAGATGCAGAGTGAAAGTATGACCCTGATTTTCAGAGGGTCAAGTTGAAACAACTGTCTCATGAAAGATCACACAGGAACTCTGTAATCTTTGGCTGTTCTTTTCCTAAATCTTTACTTCCCATAATGAAAAATTAATGAACAAAAGTAGAAATAAAATGAATATCCATTACTTATGTCTCTGAATATATATAAATATCTTTCCTACAGATAAATAGATTCAATAAGAAAAAAAAACATTTCTGTGCTCAATTTAACTTCATGAAAGGATGAAGTATTTGTTTACTCTTTTGAATAGATTGATGGATTTTTCTTATTTTTGTTTTCTTATGTGAATATTAGTGTGGCATCATTATTTTTATTGGCTATTAATAGAATGAATTCACCTAGCCTTATATTTTAAAGAAATGAATTACATTAAGTAACACAAAAGGTGTTGAAAATAAGTGTTCTTTAATGAATAATGACAAAACTTAAGTGTCTGATATATGCAAAATCTGAATAATGCACCTTAGGAAAGATAAAAATAGCTATGCAATACATATCTAAACTTGAGCCTGCCTAAATTCAAGTTTTTATTTTCAACCATTTTGTAGAAAGGGTTGAAACTCTTAAAACCTAAATGAACAATTTATCTTTGGCTTACATTTATTGGATGTCACAATGCACAATGACATATTGAAATCTAGAAAGGAAGCCAAATCCAGAGTTAAGTCTACTTGGAACAGCAGAGCACCCAAGAAGCTATTCAGAATAATGTGAGAGGAAGAATTTTGACTAGGAAGAGCATGATAAAACTCTAAGCATCAATTTGGGCGTGGTTCAATTTTAAAAGTATGATTTCCAGGTGCCCTCTCTCTGTTTTGTCACTTAGCGAAAGTTAGAATAAATAATATTGAGGAACATATTCTGAGCCTTCCAAATAACAAATGTTTACTTTCCAGAGTAAAGAAATGTTGACCTTTATTGTCTGTCACAGAAATACACATACACACATATATATAGCACCAAAGAAAAAAAAGATATCAATAATACAAAGATTAGAAGGGAGGGAGAAAATATACCACCTTAGAAATGTGTCAAGTTCACAGTTTGTGTTAGCTTTGTGTCACTACAAGAGAACGCTGAAGGAAATTGCTTTTACAGAGAAGAAAATTGGCCAAGCTTTGATGGCACCCACCTTTTATCCCAATACTCAGGAGGCAGAGGCAGGTGAATCTTTGAAAGTTCAAGGCCAGTTTTTTTTTTTTCTATAACGTTTGTTTCAGTTCAGCCGGAGCTGTCATACACTGAAACCCTTTTTGAAAAACAAAACAAACAGAGGAAACAACAGCAAAAAGTAAAAGATAAAAAGGAAGATAATTGTATTTAACTAACATCTTGGAAAATAAGTTTGAAGAGCTTCATGGGCTTGAAATCTGCTGAGGATGACACATAGAAGGATGAAGTGTCGAATCCAATTATTACATCTCAAACTGGAGCAGCAAGTGAAGAAGACAATTCTTTAGGGACACACAGTGGCCTAAAAGATTTACCTCTCAAAAAAGTTTATAACACTTCTTAATATTTTATCCTGGGAAAGAAAACTTCTCCATATGGAGTTTCTCCATTCACACTGTTATCTATGTCACAGCACAAATGCGTAACAAGCTTTCTTATCTGACTTTTCTTGGACTTCCGCTTGGTAAATAATGAAAAGGAGACATTATTAATTATGAAAGCTTGGCCTTAGTTTAAACTTTTTTCAACAGACCCTTAAGACTCGTGTTAGCCTCCTTCTATTAATCTACGTTCTGTCGTGTAGCTTAGTTATCTCTCCTCTGTACCATATATCTGACTTGTTCCACATCTCACAGGCATCTCTGCCTCTCTTTTTCTCAGAGACCTTTCTCTTACTGAAAGTTTCAGTCCCACCTAGTCTCTTCTGTCTAGCTCATGGACATTTATCTCTTTGTCAAAATGATCAGATGGCGCCTTAGTCAGAAACACATCTTTACGGTGTAAACGTATATTTTGCAACACAAATGTAAAGCATAAGTCCACTGAGGACTAACACAAAGTTTGAAGATTACTTCAAGAATTTCTTATTGTACGTTTCAACACTAGGAATCAAGCTCAAGTAAATATGTCTGTGCTTTGTAGATTAAAACAACAACAAAACCATCCTCTGGACAGTAAATCTTTCAGATAGTGATGGAGAGGCTCTCATTAAACTTACATCAACTAATAGAATTTTCAGAAGAGAAAATTTGAATAACTCACCAAGATGTGAGTGACCTGATTGCCAGCTGACCTATCACTCCCAATTGCCTAATGCCAAGGGTATAATTCCTAGCCCCCCCCCCCACCTTCTCAGCACCAGCATTAGCACTGGGTCTTGCACCATCTGTGGTTAGAATTTCACTACTCTGCTTAAGTTCTCACTAGTTCACTGGTGGAAGAGGAAACTGGTGAGTGGATAAAAGCTGGACTTTCTTGACCCCCTGAATTCTGTTCCCCCAGTTCCCATATTGTCAGCCAACTCCTCATCATCTTCATCCGAAAATCTCTTCTCCACAACTCTGATAGACTCCATATGCTCAGGTATAGTTTGTACCATTCAGAAGAATAGCTTAGATGCTCCAGTCCCCAGACACTGATTCCTGGGGGACATTCCTATGGCCTCGGCCTCATCCACAGTCCCAGAAGCTTTCTTTAACTGAGGTCAGGTTGGTTCTTGGGACCCCAGAGAAAACACTTCCTACTTCCCACTAACTCATTCATGTTAAAGAATTCCCAACAGCTCCAGACTACAAACCTTCACCTGGGCTAAACATTTGAGTTTACAACTTTGGAAGATGACTTTGACTTAACCAGAGGCCAGACTAGATCTAAGGACTGAATGCCCCTAAAACCCCAGGAGAGAAACTTTAATGGACCTCAAGACCAGCCATTCACCAAATCACCAAAATCTTTGGACACATAGGCCAGAAGACCAGAGAGGAAACAGAAACCAATGAACAAAACACCTATTTCATAAAGACAAATGCAGGAATCAACACTTAGACCTATAATCATCCAAGTCCAGATGCCTAAATACTAGCATAAGAACACAATAACAGAAAGAATATGGTACCACCAGAACCATATCTTATAACAGTCACGTGGCAATTCAAGATCAATAGAAATGGGTTAAATTAAGATGCAACGATTAGCCAATAAGAAGCTAGAACTAATGGGCCAAACAGCGATTTAATTAATATAGTTTTCTGTGTGGTTATTTCAGGGCTGAGCAGCTGGGAACAAACAAGCAGCCTCTTACATCTTATGCCAATTAGAACGTGTAAGATCAAAAACACACTTGACAACTCATCCTGGAGAGGATTAGAGCAAGGAGAGCACTCCTCTATTGCTGGTGGGAGTACAACTCAATGTCTATTTTGGAAATCAATAAGGCAGTATATATGAAAATTGAGAATCCACCTCAAGATCAAACGGTAACACTTTTGGGCATATACCTAAAGGATGCTCAATTATACAACAAATGACAGTTGCTCAACTATGTTCATAGTAGCTTTATTTCTTAATATCCAGAATCTGGAAAGAACCTAGCTTCCCCTCGCCATAAGAATGCATTAAAAATGTAGTACATTCATGCAATGTAGTATTACTCAGCTGTTAAAGACAATGATATCATAAATTCACATATAGATCGAACAGAAAATAATCATTCTGAGTGAGGTAATCAAAAACCAGAAAGTCAAACATGGCATATACTTACTTATAGGTTGATATTAGCTTTAAACTAAAGGATAGCCATGCTTCAATGAATGAACAGAGCCAGAGAGGCTAGGTAACAAGGAGGGCTCAAGGGGAGACACATAGATCTCCCAGGAAGGGGAAAAGAAGAGATCTCCTGGGTTTACTGGTGGCAGGTGGAGGTGGGAACATGAGACATGGTGTTGGAAATGGACAGAGGGTGAGAGAACTGATATAAATCACTGTAGATAGGGTGTGGCAGTTTGGAGTCAAGTATGTCAATGTAATCATGCCAACACATTCTGCTACATTCATAGATTGTTGATTACCCCACTTGTCATCACAGAACCGTTCTCCAGATAATTGACAGAAACAGACATAGAGACCCAGAAACAAACATCAGGCTGAGCTCAGAAAATTGTACTGAAGAGAGGAGCTAGGGTGTTAAAGGACATCACAAGAAACGCACAGGAACAACTAACCTGGGTTTTACAGGAGACTCTGAACTGGCAGCAGAGAGCCTGAATGGGACAGACCCAGGCCCTTTACATATATGTGACAGTTGTGTACCCTAGTATACTTGTGGGACTACTAACAGTGGGAACACGGGCTGTCCCTAAAGCTTTGGCTGCCTTTTGGGAACCTTCCCTTCTACTTGCATGCCTTCCCACCCTTAAAAAATGGGGAAGAGATGATTTGCCATGCTTTGTTGATATCCATGAGAAGCCTGCCACTTTCTGCACAGAAGAGTGGATTGCAATTGTAGGGAAGATTTAGAGGAGGGAATAGGAGCAAAGGAGGAAAGGGAAACTGCACACACACAGACACATATGTATACATGTACGTATATATCATACATACATAAATATAATTTCTTAGACATAAGTGAATCTATATGTTTATACATATGTGTATGGCAATTGTTTTTACTTTTTTCCATTTGAACCAACTAAGTGGTCATTGAACTTTACTTTAAACTTTTTGTGACCTTTCCAAATTAGATCTGAAACTTTCCTTTGATAAATAAAACTTTCTTTGTATTGTTAAATTCTCTGACTGCTGTAGTTATGGGAAACGATCATATTTTCTATGGGTTCCATTAATTTTCATTCCCTGAGCTTAGTTGGTGTGTCTATTGAGTTGTACCTTAATGTAAGCTCTTCAAGTTACTTATTTTCTCAGGTGAGATTTCTCCTTTTATTCATTTTGTATGCTTTGTTCAGCTTGCTGGAGGCTTAAGACCTGACAGGAAGGTTACTGACTCGGGAGGGTTAGTTTCCAGAAGAGTAGAAACAGAGAAATAATGTCACAGGACTTCTGGAACAAATATCCTGAATATGGTTTTCCCCTATCTTTCTGAGTGATCCATGCTTTTTGCCTTTGGCTGGTGCCCTGGGACACATCTGGCATTCATCTGCACAGTAGAATAACTGAATTACCTACTTCCCTCTTTGGAGATCAGGGTAATGACTTGGGTCATCATTTTTGAGGTAATTCATCACCTCCTGCTGTTTCAGCTGTATTTTTGCACCTAATCCCAACAAAAGAGTATGACTGTGCACACATTTTAAACTATTGATTTTGTTTTTTAAAATAATTCTGTTTGCCACATTTGAAAGATTTTTCACAATTCATGATCCAGTTAAGTTTTTATATCCCAGTGAAATTGTCTACTTGCCTATTTTTACTATTTCTAGAAACTTGCCCTTGTACAGGTAAGCTTAACATATGCTTGCTCAGTTATTGCATAGAATTGGAGAGTTTGTTTCTTGGGAAAAAGTAAAGACTTTTGTGAATCTAAAAGGGGAGGTGACAGGAGATATTTTCTGTTATCTGGAGACAACCGTGCACAACTTAATCTGCACTCTGTCTAGACTGGGGGATTGCTGTCAGAATCAGCTACGAGAAAAGTAATACAATTATTTTACCTTCTCTCAAAAACTGCATCCATGCCTCGTGTAGTAAAATATGGTAACTTTTCAGTTCCAGAACATTCATTGAACAACTACAGGATACACCATGAAGGAAGAAAAGGTTTTCTGATCTTGTCTATCCAGTACTGTATGTACATTGTTTGACCACACCGTAAAAAAGAAAATATGTACATTGTTTGAACTATTCAGTCTAAGAAATATATAATTAAAGAAGAAAGCATATTGCATTATATGTCTGACTCTTTGTTTCCTGATGAGTATAGATCAAGCATGAAAAGCAATTTGGCTGCTCACCTATCTGAGGCATTGCATATTATATTAATCTCAAAAAGTAATTCATTACCTAATTAGCCACACTGGGAGTATATTTCCAGTGCTTGTTACAACTCCAGGAGTAACAGCCACATTATAAGTCATAGAAGGAAATCTTTACAGGGAATATATAAAAAAATTGTTTAAAGAATTTTTCCCCTTAAAAATAATGAAGATACAGAAAATGTTATTTTTATTTATTGTCACTTTTTTCTTTTTCTTTAAAACTTCAGACATGTGAATTTCTCACATAGCAGAGAAGCTAATACGTTTGGAGCAAAAAAAGTGAATCAAATGAGAGCATTCGAACCAAGAGAAAATATTCTAAGCAAGATGAGAAGGAAAAAAAAAAGGGAGGAAGAAAATAAAGTGTTGCACACTTTTTTGTGACCCAGCCTGCAAACAATGTTCTATAATTCACACAGGATTTCTGAATGACAGGCCCAACTGTGGTGAGCTCTTGTTCTAGCGCTATCTCATTTGGCAGACGAATTCTTAGTGTTGATGACAGGTTTTACTCCTTGGAGAGAAGGTCTAGTGCTTTGGAGAGACTCTTTGCCAAGAGGACTTGGTAGGACAATAGACAGAATTTCTCTTCAGAGAGTTATCACCTCTATTTAAAAATATATTAAGATTTCTGTTTTTTTTTAATTATTTTTATTGAGAAAATGAAAAAAAAGTATCCGCCTCCTCCCAGCCTCCCATTTCCCTCCCACTCCTCCCACCCTTCTCCCCCTCCCCCAAACTCCTCTCCCCCTCCCTCTCCAGTCCATAGAGCAGTCAGGGTTCCCTGCCCTGTGGAAAGTCCAAGGTCCGTCCCCCTCTGTCCATGTCAAGGAAGGTGAACAACCAAACTGGCTAGGCTCCCACAAAGCCAGCACATGAAGTAGGGTCAAAACCCCGTGCCATTGTTCTTGGCTTCTCATCAGCCCTCATTGTTTGCCATGTTCAGAGATTCCGGTTTTATCCCATGCTTTCTCAGTCACAGTCCAGCTGGCCGTGGTGAGCTCCCCATAGATCAGCCCCATTGTCTCAGTGGGTGGGTGCACCCCTGGTGGTCCTGACTTCCTTACTCATCTTCTCCCTCCATCCGCTCCTCATTGGGACCTTGGCACTGTGGGTCTCTGTCTCTATCTCCATCCATCACCAGATGAAGGTTCTATGGTGGTATGCAAGATATTCATCAGTATTGCCATAGGACAGGGTTATTTCAGATTGCCTATCCCCAGCTGCCCAAGGGACTAACTGGGGACATCATCATGGGCTCCTGGGAGCCACTCTAGGGTCAAGTCTCTTGCCAAACGTAGGGTGGCTCCCTTAACTAAGAATTGTGGTTCCGTGCTCCCCTGTCCAACATTCCTTTATCCCAATCCTCCTGTTTCCCCAAGTTCTCCCCTCCTTCCATTCTAACTTTTCTCTCCCCATCTCCCCTTACCCCCATCCCACCCCAC
>NW_004949100.1:1269206-1296711 GCF_000317375.1 Microtus ochrogaster | reverse complement strand
TTAACAAGCAGTATTTATTAACACAGGGCTAATGGGAAATACGTTAGCAAAATTAAGGGTGAAACTACTTTGCAAAGAGTGTTATCTGTGCCTTGGAAGTGACTGGTGCTAAAGTAGTTAGAAGAAACAAATACAGTGACATAACCAATGGGGCATCTCAGCAGACCACTGACATCCTTGATTGAGAAAGAGATGCAACAAATAATGCTGTAATACAGCAGGCGCATGTCCTCATTGCAGGCATCTTTCACCATTCTTTAGGTAGGAGGCCGCTTATTTGTTCCCAGCTGCTCAGCCATGGAATAATCTCACAGAAACTGTATTAATTACAATGCTACTTGGCCTATTAGCTTATGCAGGTCAGACATGCTGAAACTTTCCCGGTAAGACTGATGCTACACAGATTATTAGAGATGAGTTGATCGGGATATGAGAATTAGCCTGTAAGGGCTAGAGTTAATGGGCCAAGCAGTGTTTAAAAGAATACAATTTGTGTGTTGTTATTTCTGTGAAAAGCTATCTGTGCAGGAGCCGGGTTGCAGGAAGAGGCCTGCAGCTCCTACTACAGTAGGTGGCTCACTATCACATGATTTCAACCTAAAATTCCCCTATAAAGTGAAATAATTTAATGTTTTATTTCATTACAAGAATTGCTTCATTTATTGTAATATCTTCAAGGTTTATCTATGTTATCATAATAAAAATGCTAGTTTCTTTGTAAAAGCTAAGTAGTATTCCACAGAGTGTGCATGCAACATGTTTCTTAACTTTATTGAAAGTTATTAGTATTTACTTTAAATTATCACATTTAATTGTATATATTTAAAAAGTTCATGAAATGTGAAATTCACATTTTCTTTATTCATTTGTTTATCAGCATTTTCTTTCATTCCATCGATATTACAGTTATGAATAAACATGAAAATGTAGATGTCTTTTTGAAATACTGATTTCATTTTCTTTGTATATAAACCCAAATGATTTTTTTTTGAGGAACTCCCATACTAATTTTCAAAATGGTTGTATTAAATATATTTTGTCACCAATAGTGCTCATGGGTACTTTTTTCTTCCTCTTTTGATATTTGCTATTCTAACATGGGTTTTGTTTCTTAAGGTTATTAAAACAAATGCTGGTATATAAAATTTTTGCACTAATTTTTGAAAATTTTATACAGTGAAGAAATCAGGGAAGTATTAGGGGTTAAGTTAGGAGAGTAATAGAAAAGAGAATAGTGGAATACAAGGAATCTAATATGATGTGGAGAATGGAAAAGATGGTTGGTTTCAGAGTAGGGAACAGAGATAAAAATATATAAAAGAAGGGAGGAGATTTAAATTACTATAGGGATTCCTGGAAAGGTCACTAGAGTCATAATATTAACTACCTACCCAAAAAAAACTTACATGTAAGTCAGTATATAGTGTAGATCAAATTTTCCTATCTAGGCTGATAATACTCCACCTAAGAGACAAAGACCATTTAACAAAATCCCACAAACCAGACAATGGAAGTTCACTTTTGAGTTGTTATTTAGAATTGTCTAAGGGACTCACAAAACATTGCAGTCTATTGCTATTGTTCTTAGTAGCTCCAATGAGGTAGAAGATAAATCAGTATTCATGAAGACTGCATGACGTTCAGACACAGTATACTGAGGTCCATGATCTAGAATTGACATGAAGGGCTTTTCACTTAGGTTTAGATTTCATAGAACCAGAAGGTTGCCATGCAAAGCAATCAACCACAATGTTGAGCACCAGTTTTGAATTCAAAATTTTCAAACACAAATTTGAAAAATTGTAAAATTGACTTTTTGAGTAACACTTTTTCCCACCATTGAAATGAAATAACAAAGTAAAGCATCATGCAACTCTATGCAAATAGCTTCTTCACAAGTCCCACATACTATAAATTTCAGTGAACTTCTATGTGTACAGAATAACTCTACTCTAGGCTTTGCCTCACCATAAGTTAGATCTCTCACATTGTTGTGAGCTCTTATTCTTGAATTTACATAAAGTTTATATAGCTTTCTGCAAAACTATCAAGACATGAAAGATACATAACCCCAATCATGACTGCAAAGTGGCCCAAAAGTATAATTTGCACACATGGACTCTGCGGACAGTTGGGAATCTGTTCTATAATTACTGTTGCATAGTCTAAGAATTCTAGTTCTGCATTAGGCTTTTCCTACAAGCTTCTAGGCTGTGAGCAGCAAGACAGCCCAGTTTCTGATTACTACTACCAGGTGACCACCAGCAACGTGACATAAGGATATATTATTCCGAGTGAGACTAAAAATATAACTACACAATAAGTTTCCTTTGAAACTGTGTCAGTAAATGTGAAGAAGAAAAAGGCCTTGGATGGGAAAAAAATGTCCCCTTTTTTGTGTCCCTTTGAGCCTTGTAGTATGTAAAAGACACTTCTTACCATCTGGACAAGAGACTGTCTATGCTCTCAACCTAGCTTTTGGGCAACTGCTGTGGCAAATATGTTGAGCTATCAGCTCAGTGCCTGTCAAAAGCAATAGTGAAGGAATAAGTGAAGATAGAAATACAGGGTTTTTCGAGGCTAGTAATGTATGATGAAATAATCAGAGACCTGTCTTTAAAGTTTACTCCTTTATCTGATCTTAATTTATAAATAAGAGACATTCTTAGACATTGCATATTTACCTGCTCCTTTTGCTACTTCTGAATTGTAAACTTATGCAGTATTTAATCTGGGAGTACAAAATAAAAAGAAAATCCTGGAGATTCATCACTGATAGATTTTCATGATGAAAGTTCCTGACAGGTCTGCCTCTTGCTTTACCTTTCAGACTACTCTTCCATTTATCTAGTTAGAAGGATAAAAGATTTCTATAGTGCTTAGCAAAAGAAATCTGGGCAATTATTTCTTGTCAGTCCTCTAAGAAGATCAAATAATTTACTTTTTTACCTTCTTACCACTAATATGACAGAATGACACCAGGGAGACACATTAAATAAATTAATACTCTTCTATTAATAATAGTTGCTGAAAGATATTTAAGAAGACACAATTTTATTCAAGCTTCTTATTGGTTCACTTAAGCATTTCCAGTTGAAAAAAAATAGATTTAAGGTATTTAAATGTCTTGTCCACAATTCCATAGTAATTCAGTTTGGAATTGGAAGATTTGGCTCAAAAGTGTTGTGTGACAAAAATCAAACTTTTCTGGGATAGATACAATATACATGTCTCCTCCCCCAGATAGGGACCACACAACAGATCAAAGTATGGACATCACTAAAATGCAGTTTCATTTAGCGATGTGTTTAATTCATGTGATTACAAGTCTATGAGTGAGGTTTACTTATAGGAGAAGAAACGACTCAAAAACAGCTGCCAGCACAGGTGACAGCCCACACAGCTGGGAATCTAGACCGCACGTGACAGCTGTAAGCAGGTCAACAGCTTGGAGTATGTCCTTTCCAGGTGCCTCAAATGATCTAAACTCCTTCAAGGTGTCTATTCTGGTTTCTTTTTCACCTAGGCAGATGGTCTGGTCTACTTGAGATCTGATTAGTTTTAGGTGCTTCCTGAAACTATTTTGAGTTGTTTACATCACTGTGTAAGAGCTTCCTTTCAGGGTGGAAGATTTCAATCACGGAAGAAATTTACCCATTTTTTTTTCTTATAGTTTCTATACAGCCTTTTTAAGAATGAGATAAATTACTAGTGAGCTAGCAAAGGTCAATTTAGCAACATATAAATAAAGAATAACAAAAAAATCAAACAGAAAAACCTATTGTGTGCACAAATATACTTTATAATTGGTGCCATGATTGGATCAAGAAGTTCTTATTCTTTATTTATAAGTCAACTGTAGATTTATGCTGACGACATTACTTAGAGAACATTTCTCCTCTTATTTTTCTGCCCTTAGCTTTGTTTTCACTTCATTTATCAGTGAGTTTACTTAAAACATAGTACCTTAAAATCCTATGAAAGTATTTCTGAGTAAACTGTTTTAAAGTAAATACTCCTGTATTCTACTGTGTTTATTGAGTTTATTTTAAAGTCTGAAAGTAGAACACCTTGAAAGTTTGAAAGATCACTTTGAGTGTCACTAACATGACTGTTTTTGTTGCAGTTATTTATTTATGGAGTCAGTGCATATTATTCCAATAATTCATATTACTATTGCACACTATTATTTACAACAAAAGCTATACAATAGCCTTGGGTGATCATTTTATCCTACTTTTTTTGTATAAATTGTAGATTGACTGTAATTGTATTTCTTTGTTTTTATTTGGATTGCTAATGCTTTTCCTTAAAAATTATGCTTAGGAAAGCTTTAACAACTCCATACAGATACACAAATAGCAACATTATCTGATCTAACTGAACGTTTATTTATCAGGGCTGCATTAAATTTTTGGTCAAAGAGGTTATATTATGCAAAATAAACTGATTAACTCTAGAATGTCTTTTAATACTACATACATAATATTAAATAAATTTTGGTGTAGCTTTAGGTGACTCAAGATGCATACATATGTATATCACATATATGTAAACACACATATAAAATTGTTCTTTTCATATACTCTTAGTAATCTATTGCTATGAAGAGACACCATGACCACAGAAACTCTTAACATTTAACTGCGGATTGCTTGTAGTTTCAGAGTCTCAATCCATTATTACCAAGGTGGGGAGCATGGCAGCATGCAGGTAGATATGGTGCTAGAGACTTAGCAGAGAGTTTTACATCCCGATCTTCAGGGGGCAAAAGGAGAACTCCCTTTGCTTGAACTTTTGAAACCTCAGAGTGTAACCCCAGTAGCACACTTCCTCCAAGTTATACCTTTAAATCCTTTCTAAATAGTGCCACTTCTGAATGACAAAGCATTCTCTTGTTCAAAACACCATATATACATATGATAGTACATATTAATGGGCATGGATATAGATATAAGATAGTACACGTGATAGCATGTGAATGCTACAATTATAGTAGTGTTATGTTCATATATACATCCATATATACAAGTAGCTACAAAGTATAGCTTGCAACAATTAACAGCTTTCTGTGAATAAAAATGAACACAAACACATGAAACTCTATATAAACACAAGAGATCAGTTTCTTTTTCACCATCAATATGCTTAAAAAATTAATAGAAAATGATCCAATGCTTCTCAACACTGTACATATGGTTAGAAAACAAGAATAATAATCTTTTATGTTTATTACTGTATTATGTGTATTAAAAACACTTTGATTCCTTTGATGGAAGCACTGAGCAGTGGTAAGAGGTCTTTAGTTTTTGGTACTTTAGATGAGAACAGTTTTTGAAAGTCTCTTGGGTTTTTGTAGCATTGGAACCATGCTGCTGCCACCAGAAATCATTAAGCGTAAACATTCAGTTTTGCTTTTCTTCCTCGCGAAAGCAGGATGATTCTGGGAGAAAATGGAAAATTCTTGTATTTGAACATACCAAGGTGGATGTACATGAGCCAGAAGAGAACATTAATTATTTTTACTTTAATCATGTGTATTTGTGTAAGCAGGATGGGTGGAATAGGTTTGTATGTGAATATGAGTGAAACTGCCCATGGCCCAGAGGTATTAAATCCCCTGTAGTTGATATTGCCAAAATTAGGCACTAAGAAATATATTCAGATCCTCACCTCAGTAAGAGAAATACACACTGTCAACCACTAATCCTTCCTCCCCCATTTCAACCATTTTGTAGCTAGGTCTGTTTCTCTTTATTTTATTTTTACTGCTTATTTTCATTAAAGTAATTTTGGAATTTTAATATGTTTGATTAAGAGCATTTACAGAAAAAAATCACTGGTTGTCTTTGAAGAAGATAGAAAAGTAGATACATTTATTGAATTCATAGAGTTTATTGCTTAAATGTTTTGAGAGGTATGAACGTGTGTCTATGTGTATTTGTGTGTGTGTGCATGTGTAGTCATCACATATACACTGAATTTGTAGATGAGATTTCAAGTGGAAAATCTAGATCAAAACAGCATACATCCTAAAGTGCTGAACTTATAAAATGAAGCATCTTATTCCTCTTACGAACTCTGTAGTTAGGAATAGGTACCATTATTATTAGTGTTATTGTTTGAAATTAATGAGCTTTTATGAGTGTGAAAACAGCATTTTAAAAGAAAATATAGCTGGGCGATGGTGGCACACGCCTTTAATCCCAGCACTCGGGAGGCAGAGGTAGGCGGATCTCTGTGAGTTCGAGATCAGCCTGGTTTACAGAGCTAGTTCCAGGACAGGCTCCAAAGCCACGGAGAAACCCTGTC
This sequence comes from Microtus ochrogaster, assembly GCF_000317375.1. Lineage (NCBI taxonomy): Eukaryota > Metazoa > Chordata > Mammalia > Rodentia > Cricetidae > Microtus > Microtus ochrogaster. The sequence goes on along the minus strand of NW_004949100.1, from coordinate 1,290,399 downwards.
TCGAAAAACCAAAAAAAAAAAAGAAAATACAAGGATACTTTACAATAAAAAAGTTTGAAGTCACTAACTTTTAAGGCATTTTTATTAGCCATTAACTGAAATTCAATTTAGAGTTATGATGTGGGAATTTCTTCTGATTATGTGTTGCTTTTATTGACTTATGAAAAAAGCTGCTTTGGCCAATGGCTTGGCAGAGTAAAGCCAGAGGTGAAATCCAAACAGAGATATAGAAAGAAAATAGGCAGAGTCAAGGAGAGACCGTGTAGCTGCCAAAGGAAACAGATGCTGGAACTTTACCAGTAAGGCACAGCCTAGTGGTGATATACAGATTAATAGAAATGGGTTAATTTTAAGATGTAAGAGCTTGCCAATAAGAAGCCTGAGCTAATAAGTCAAACAGTGTTGTAATTAATATAGTTTCTGAGTGCTTATTTAGATCTGAGCAGCCATGAAATGAATGGGCAGTTCTCGTTTGCAGAGTTAGTTCAAAGTACGAGGCTGTGATACATTTAACATACTATAAACTTGCAACACTGATGACCAACAGCTGGCGATTTGGGTAGGAAAATTATAGAAAGAGTGTTTAGATACTTAGTTTTTGTGCTGAGGGATTAAGCCAATTATAGAAAAATTCATACTGTAACTACTATTAAAGAATACTTTTTAAGACATTTATTAGTCAGATGACTCATCTAAAATGTGTAACTTCTCTGACTAATTATTAGTCAAGCCTATTTAACTTAATTAAATGACTGAATCATAGAAAACTTCATGTAGAAGTTTTGATTCCAGATAGTTATTGTGGGTCAAAAAATAACGTTGACTAACAGTTGACCTCAGTTTGAAATGAAAAATAAAATGACAAAAATAAAACATGGGCCAGAAAATTTTTCAAGATTAAAGATATTTCAGCTCTAGGAATTATATATTCAGGGATGGTTTATTCTTCGTAATACTAAGGGAGGTGAAGCTTGTCCTGGTACATGTAGTTTTTTGTGAACATCTTTTATTCTAGTTTATGGAGTTATCTTCCCCATATCTTCTTCATCTTTCTCCAGCATGAGTTATTATAGAAAAATTCTTCCAAATTTCCTTGCCCTAAGAGAATCAGATGGGAGTCTCATCAATGAGCATGTGCTCTGTAAAAAGACACCCTATTAATAGAAAGAGTTAGAAGGAGCCACCAGAGATGGTTAACCCTGGCTGGGACTATAATCAGATATTTGGGTCCTTTGTGTAGCCCTATGTATTTAGACCAAGGGACTTTTTGAGGAAAAACCTATATCCTGGCATCTTATTCTGTAGCTGCATCAGGAGGTATGCACAAACAGGCAGTTTAATAGGAGGTAAGACTAATTGAGAAGGGTTTGCAGGTTCTCAGAATAACACTGATTAGTGTTTTTTCATAGGCTCCTCCATTAAGAAGATGAAATTCTTGTGAAACCTAAAATGGCTTCAGTAAGACTACAAAATGCAGGATCTTCTGCAATGGCTTGCTCTGTCACAAAAGTGATTCCATTCCTTTCCATCTTTTAAAACTTTCTTTCATTTTTATTCATTTACTGTCCTGATATGTGTATCTGGGTGAGAATTTCTGGAGATCTACAGAGGGCATTAAATCATTTGGAGCTGGAATTATAGGTAATTGTGAACCACCCAACCAGGGTGCTGGGAGCAGCAGGTGCTGTTGATTTCTGAATGGTATCTCTAGCCCAATGATCTTCACCATCTGTGCTGTATAGTAAGGAAGAAGCCTCTTTATTTCATTTTATCTTGTATTTAGTAGGAGGAATGGAGTAGTAAAGTTTGAAAAACAAAACTAATGGTTTACGATTCAACTTTTCTGTAATGGATGACCATAAACCCTAAACTGTCCAGAAGAGTTCACTTTACTCCCTTTGTTCTGACATAATTATTTAAAAAATGTCTTGGTTGTCTTGGTTTGGTTGATAAATTATATAACTAGCTAATTACAGAAGCATATCTATTTATGTTGCATTTAATTTTTTTTGGTGACCCAGACAAAAATTTTTAACCTAATTTAACAAATTACATATCGTTGCAGGGTACAGACCCAAAGACCACACAAACAATGTCCAAATAGAGAGTATGTACTAAGGTGCTGGAACTGCTTGGGAAGAAGCAGATCTCACAGAGCAGACCCAAATGGATTTTGCAAGGAGCTTTTAAAGGCAAATATCACAGAAAAACTATATCGTTTTGGCACTTACAGAAGGAAGTAAAGAAGGCAAGCAAAGCACCTTAACAGAAGTCAAAAACATAGTTAACCGGTTTGGTCCTTTTCAATGGAAATTTTTATAAAAGTTTCAGGTTAAAGTGAAGATGGTGCCACCTGAGATAAAATGGAGGAAACTTTGCCCTGCACTAAATATTTAAAAATACAATCATCAGGCATGGTTGTGCATGCCTTTAATCCCAGCCTTCAGGAGGCAAAGGCAGGCAGATCTTGGTGAGTTTGAGTACAGAATGTTTCAAAGAAAAAAATAATGTTTCATAATACACACACACACACACACACACACACGTGTGTGTGTGTGTGTGTGTGTGTGTGTGTGTGTGTATTATTCTCAGGTAGAACTTTACTACAAAAAGAACCTCTCTAATTTCCTAGTCCAAAAAGAAGAATAAATCATTCAATTTAATTTAATTTTTTTTAAATTTATATATTTAAGCTTTTTATTTTACTTAAAGCCTTATATATCATTATATTCAGTGCTCACTGCAATTTTAGATAAAATAAAAATTGTAGCTGTAATTCCAAAACCAAATTTCTAAATTCCAAGATTTTTAACTTAAAATGGGTGTTTCATTAATTGAAGTTAATTCTGGAAGAAAAAAGTTGGAAAACACTTCAGGGGAGCTTCATGTAGATGACAATTTAAGATTCTTGTTTGCTTCTATTTTGCACCCTAGTCTCTAGAGAATACAACCAGATTGTGTCAGAGTGGAGATAAAACTTGGAACAATGTGTGGGATCTTTTTATTGTTAAAATTTAGAAATGACACTATTTTTTCCACTCAAGACCTTCTGTACAAAACTAGTCACAATCAATGCCACAAACTGGTCGTTTCCACCTTATTACTGTGACAGAAGACACCTCTTTTCGTTCACTGTAGCTAATTTAATAGTCCACCATCTCAGGTTGTGCACAGTGACTACTCTATAGTGGTTTGAAGGAAAAATGTATTTCCCTGGTCTCTCAGGTATTTGAGTGACTGGCTCCAATTTGGGGGTGTTGTTTGGAGGTGGGGTTGGGGTTTAGAAGATGTAACTTTCCAGGAAGAGGTAAGTCACTGTAGACATGATTTGATAGGTTAAATGTGTGAACCGTTTTGATTATTCTATTTATATTTCCTGTTTGGAGTTAAAATATGTAGCTTCCAGCTGTGCTGGTCTCCATGCCTAGTGTTCACTGCAATAGTTCCCTGCTAAGACTGATGCACTTATCCCTGTGGAACTCTAACCAACCCGTGCCCCCCTCAAACCCTGTCTTCTGTGTTCATCTTTGGTCACTGTGTTTTATAACAATCATGGAAATTTAACTGACACAACCTGTTTCTGCATTCCGGAAGGTTTGCTCCTCCCACCTTCAGTATTATGTTGGGTTCCAGTCTCAGGGAGACACTTTATTTTCTACTCTTCCCTGTGACAACTGCAAGAGATTTTGGAAAACTACATAGTTTTAGATATAGGACTTTGTGATATGTTCTTCATTGACCCTTATTTCTTGATCTGATGGAATTAAACTAATTAAACACTAGTAATAGTAAGACAATAGAAAAGTGTTTATTATAATTTTCTTGGTTAATCGCTATTCAGATATTTGATTAAGTCTAAAACTGCACTTCCAAACTTCCTTAGTAGTTACACGATGACATTTTAACCCATTTGTGATGCTGTATATATCTTATTTTATTTATTCTATATTGAGTCTGACAAAAAGATATTAGGGGAGATTGGTTTGTGTTGATTGCTCCAACATCACCAATAGAGTTCGACCTCAGTTAGAGGTCCCCATTCAGCTGGCTGGGTGGACAAGAGATTTTCCTGACCAACTTTGAGAGTTAGAAGGACACAAACACAGAGGAGAAAGTAGAGGGGCCAAGAGATTGCCAGGTCCTTTTGATCCAGCAAGTGGAGAGGGGCAGGGTCATATCTCAGTTGCTCTATTAATCTTTCAGGTTTTTTCCTAATATTCATCCCTGGGTTTTATTTTTAATAAAACTATTTTAAAAATTACAATATCTGGCACCCAATGATGTGGTGACATCACGCTACTGCTTTTAAAACCTGAACTTCCCTGCATGTCCCTGTGCCACCATGACTCATCAGGTTTTCACACCAAGGGCTTTTTCCCATTTTGGTCTGCACAGCCACCTGCTCGATCTTTAACAACCTGAGTCAGCTGCTCATTTCTGGCACCATCATTCAGATAGCTATGTACCGCCAATAAAGCATCCTAGCCAAGCAAGCAGGCTTCTGCACATTTTCCCCGTTTGTGCTGCTTCCTTACCCTTCCTGCATAGCCAGGCACATATACTTGGCCAGAGTGAAGCAATCAAGGCACTATCCACCAGGACAGTCTAGAGAGGACATCACAAGTGTCAGGCTGAGCATAACTAGTCCAAGTGGCTGGCTGTCTTCGGAACTTCCAACATGCTTCCCACCTGCCCAGTCCATGAATGGGGTTTTGTCTTTTTATACCGCTGCTACCTCAGTCAAAAGCTTCCAATGGGACTAGCCTTGCACACCCATGTTAAGCAGCTACAGCTGGGCACCTCTAACAACAAGTGGTGTAGTGCTGTCCCACATTGCTGCGTCCTAGCCTAGCTAGCTGGGTTTCTCCTAACAAATTATCTACATGAATTCCTCAGTTAGTTCACACCCCCTACCTGCACAGTGCACTGCACTAGCACAGATAGCTCAGGACACACAGCTACATCCAGCACCACCAATAGCACCTCCACCTAGGCCCAGAGCTCATGTGTGCCTGTCTGGCCCCTAAACTTCCAGGTTTAGAACCAGAGCTGTTGGTTGCTTTCATGATGGACGAGAGTCTTCTGTTTTTGTGTTAATTTCATTGGTTAAATAAAGAGACTGCCTTGGCCCTGATAGGACAAAAAATTAGGTAGGTGGAGTAGACAGACAGAATGCTGGGAGAAAGAAGCCAAGTCAGGCAGTCGCCATGATTCTCCCACTCCAGACAGACGCAGGTTAAGATCTTTCCTGGTAAGCCAGCTCATGGTGCTACACAGAATTTTAGAAATGGGTTAGATCAATATGTAAGAGCTAGCCAATAAGAGGCGGGAACTAATGGGCCAGGCAGTGTTTAAAAGAATACAGTTTCTGTGTAATTATTTTGGGTAAAGCTAGCTGGGTGGCAGGAAGTGGCCCACCACCACTCCTTCCTACACTTTTGCACTCAACTTTCCTTTATTAACAGCTCCTCTCTTGCCTAGGGGCAACACCTCTTCCTGCTGGCACAGTCCAACATCATCACCGCAGCTGATAGCCGTCACTCAGCTCTGTCTACACTGTCAGTGTCATCAGAGCTGGTAAGACACATGGGAGTTTTTAAATGAAGAATTGGGTTTTAAAATAAAAAAGTAGGAAACTCTTTCCCGAGTTAAGAATTGCAAGTATCACAACGCAGGGAGTTAGGACCTTGTTTACTGCTACTATGAAGATCGTGCAAATGTAAAAAAAATAAATGAGGTGATAAACAACTAAGTGGGACTGGCAAAATTTTGATCATAATCATTATCAGTTTGATAATTCTAATTTTATCTTTAAAAAGTAGTTTGATAACTGTGCCAAATATGATAATTTGACTGCAAAGGCTCAAGTTTCAGGACTTCCTACTGATAAAGATACAAGCCCTAGGAAGACTCGTTAATGAAAATAAGAAAAATATTTAGACAGAAACATAGGAATTTAGAGCAGAACCTGCCACACCATTGCATTATGAAATTTATGAAGAGCAACCCAAGGTTATTAGAAAAACAACCTCAATTTATCAAGTTATCATAAAGAATTACCACAGACAAGCAGCTCCAAAACTATGCAGAGGCTAAATGGAATCCTGTCAAAATATTACATTTGAAGAGATTTAAGGAAGCAATCGTTTCATACAGTTCGCATTCACCTCTTGTGAAGTAGATGTTGAATTCACAGACGACAAGGAAAAGAACAGTTCCACAAGACTTGAGAGATATAGTTACAGCACTATTGGAAGCTGGTCATCAGTTACAATGGAAAACATGATGGAGGGAGGAAGCTAGGGTCATATAACAATGCAGTAGGTCTAGAGGTAAGGAAATTTCTCAACACCAGTTTCTTGGTGATGGCAAGTATGCTGATTTGCAAAGACAGTCTATATTTGATGATCATACCTTGGTTCTGTGCTGTACAGGATATTTGAATCTTGGGACAGAGTTGAAGGTTTAGGAAAGAGGCCTGGATCATTTAACAAATTTATACAAGGCCCCAAGGAAGCCTTTACGGATTTATTTTTTAAAAGATTGACTTCAGTCGTATATGGAATGATATCAAAATCATAACGTAGATAAGTATTACTTAAACTTTTGGCTTTTGAAAATGGTAATTCACAATGCAAGAGGGTTACTAGGCTTCTAAAGACAAGATCAGCATCCATAGGTGAATGGATTCAAAATACAGTCTATATTGGAGCTCATATTCATTATCATACTTGAATAGGAGAGGTAATTTCCAAAAACTTTAATAAGAATCAAAAGGCCAAATGTTTTAATTGTTGTACAGAACGTCATCTAAAAAGAGATCATAGGCAGGGTGATTCTAGAAACAATGTCTTTTTTCTAAATATAATCCAAACAGAAGGTCCCAACCTTCTTAAGTATTCAAAGGTGTTGTTGCACAGGGCAACGTTGAACTAATGCATTTAGATCAACAAGGGACAGGTAAGGAAACACTTTGCCTTGGGAAATCCCTTAGGGGGTCGATCACAAGCCTCAGTGTCAAATGTATTCCAATTATTCCCTGGCAACATGGGGAAACTCCTCCACAAATTAAAAAAAAAAAACAAAACAATGCCTATTCTTAAAAATCATACTTCTCTGGATTACAGAACAGCATCAGTGGATAAAACAAAATTTTCAGAGATAGCATAAAACAAATATTTTGCAAACTTCTTTTAATGGCCAAAGACAAAAGCTAAAATATATGCATAAATATAATTGGAATTGAATATTTAGTTGACACAGGTTCAGATGTAACAATCATTTAACCAAATATCACCAATCTTCACTTTCAGATTGGCCTCTTTAGGAGGTAAGAGTTTAACTTCTGGGTATTGAAACTTTACCTTAGGTAAAACAAAATGCAAAATGTGTTGAGTTTATAAACCCAGAGGGACAGTTAAAAAAATTAAAAACATATGTGGCTAATTTATGTGGACATTATTTGTTACAGCAACGTAAAACACAGATTAATATCACTGTAATTTTAGAAACAAAGCATAGAATAATGAATGCTTCTGAGAGAAAGATTAAAAGATATTTTCATGAAAAGTCGGTGTTGTACATAAGCAAGGAACAACAGCTTTGATCTTTCAAAGGCACCAACAGCCCTAATTTTGAAATGGTTAACTTAAAATCTGTTAGGTTTTAACAATGACAGCTGACTTCAGAAAAAATTATAGGCACTAGAATAGCAGGTACAGGAGCAGATAAATGCTCAACATTTTTAAGAACCAACCAGTCCTTGGAATTCTCCTATACTTGTCTTTAAATAGAAATCTGGAAAATGGAGAATGTTAACAGATATAAGAGCCATAAATAAGATGATTCAGCAAATGATCTCTTTAAAGCCTGGAATTCCCTTGCCTTTTCTATTATTGAAAGGATGGTCTACTATAGTGATTGATTTAAAAGATTGCTCTTTTACTATACCTTTTCAAGGAGATGATAGTGAAAAATTTGCTCTCATGTATCCTTTTTATAATAATTCTCAGTATGTTAAAAAGTATCAGTGAAAAATTCATCCACAAGGGATGTTAAGTAGCCCCATCTTGTGTCAATACTTTGTACAATACTCATTGTAAATAGCTCATAAGCAGTTCCATCAATCTATAATTTACCATTATATGGAGTACATCTTACTAGCTGATAAATAATCAGAAACTTTAGAAGAGTGTTTAAAGAAGTAAAAAAAAAGTTTCCTTTGCCTTGTTATGGATTAAAAATTGCTCCCGCAATTTAAAAAAAAAAATGCAGAGAAGAGATCCTATTAGTTTCCTAGAATATAAGACAGGTTTAAAAAAGACTCAACAACAGATAATACAAATCAAGAGGGATCAGTTATGAACTCAAAATGAATTTTAAAAATTACTGGGAGATAGTAACTGGTTATTTTCCACAAATGGATTAATAACTCAAGAACTAAGAAATTCATTTGAATCCTTGCAAGGTGACAAGAACTTAAATAATTCATGAAAATTATTAGCTGAGGCTGAGAAAGAATATACTTTGATTAAAAAAAAAACTATGGAATACACTTGTGGTTTGATTGGTTCCAGAGCATGAGTGTATCCTCCTCATTCTATTCACTATACATTATCCTACATAGTTTTCAAGGACTGGAACTTACATTTTTAAATGTATTAACATATGTAATAACATAGGTATAATACAGTAAGCAAGAAATAGAAACATATAATACAGTATAACAAAGATAACCTTAAATTTGTGTCAGGACTCAAAAGCATCTTAAACAAGAGTAGAAAGTTTTATACAGTATAACAAAAAATAACCTTATATTTTTATCACTATGCCAAAGTAACACAAACAAGAAATGAAATATATAGGGTATTTTTAATAAAATTAACCTTAAATGTTATATTGAAAAATTCATAACAACATTTGAGAATAATAGTTGCTTTTAAGCTTAAAGTAGACATAGTTATATTTGCCCTTTTATCATTTCTAAATCCCCCCTTTTTTTCTTTTCAGGAAGATATCTGTGAATCTAAGCTCCCCTCTTTAAGTTCCTCCCTGACCATGAGAAATAACAACAATTTTTTCAGTTGCACCGAAACACTTTATTTTTGTATTAAAATTTTAAAAACAATCTTTTTTATTTAACATATTTATACCTTTTTATACTCCGTCCTCTCCTCCCATTCCCTCCACCTTCCCCCACACCTTAGCCCTTATCTACTCCTGAGAGTGGTCAAGGTTTCCCAAGTGGAGTCAGTAATGTCAACTACTGAGTAGTTGAGTAATGAGAACTACTGAGAACTCAAGAACAATGACAATGTGTTTTGATCCTACTGCACGTACTGGCTTTGTGGGAGCCTAGGCAGTTTGGATGCTCACCTTACTAGACCTGAATGGAGGTGGGTGGTCCTTGGACTTCCCACAAGAAAGAGAACCCTGATTGCTCTTGGGGCAGACAGGGAGGGAGACTTGATTGGGGGAGGGGGAGGGAAATGGGAGGCAGTGAAGGGAGGAGGCAGAAATCTTTAATAAATAAATTAGTTAATTAAAAAAACATAATGTATTAAATATACACAGGCTTAAATCATAATTACCTGTTTTGGACTCGAGCCTAAAATCACATATGGAAGCAGATAAAGAATAATCTAGAATTTGTTAGTATTCTGCATGACCATTAATATCACAAGAGAAAGTTTATATATATAAGCCAATCAAAGAATTCTCAATAGAATATTAGCAATAATTTTTATGTTATAGCTAGATTATACTAAATTTTATTTTTTCAATTATTAAAGATGTTGCTGGTCATATTTTTTGAAGATTGATCATCCATGTAAAATTTTCCTCTATTACTGAAAATATTTTAACTTGTAGTTTTGTTTGTTGTTTTTCATTTGTTTGCTTCAATGGTTATAATAGGTTTCAGATTATTATTTTATTACAGAAGGTATTTGAGAGGGAGACAAAATTTTCATATAGTTAAAAGTAATGTTTTCTATGTTTTGATAAGTATTAAAAATTTTTCTAGTGTATGTAGATTTTGATATTGAAAGAAAATATCATGTAATAGAAACAGTCTCCTTTTTGTATAGTGTTGGTAGTCTTTTCCTGATATAAATAAACCTTTGGGTTTTTTAAAATTAATATTTGGTTTAGTCTAGTATCTTTTGTAAATATTTATTTTGAATGTTTGCAAATTCAGTTTTTATTATACTTCATATTTTTCTTGAAAGCAATTAAGAATAATTTTCTATTTTGCATGTGAGTAAATTTTAGCACCTTTATTGATTGCATAAATTAGCATTGGGTTTCTTTTCTCTTAATAGTTGCAATTTCTATGTCATGATTCACTCCATCTCTGAATATCAAAATGAAAGAAAAGAAAACATTTTTTAACAGATATTTTAGGTCTGGCATGGTGACATAATTTCAGCACTTGGGAGAAAGAGGCAGGTAGATCTCTGTTAGTACCAAGCAAACCTATATAGTGAATTCCAGGAAAGCTAGAGGTAAATATCAGACCCTGTCACAAAAATAAACACAAACCAGGTTTCATTGTAGCAGAGGTTACCTTTGAATTCCACAAATATCCAGCATTGACCTTGAATTACTCTGCCCCTCAAGACCTGGGATTACAAGCCTTCTGTTACCAACAATATGCAGGGTTCAGCTTGTTTTTCAATTTTAATATTATTTTCCAGCAAAACAATGGATAATTACAAAAATTCAAATTTGTGGAGCTACCTTTCTATTAAATATTTTTTTGCCTCTAAAGATGGTTTTTCACTATGGAAACATAGTATTGAAAATACTTTCTCTGTTGAGATTTGATTTCAGAATATATGTGTAAATACTGTCTGTTTCTTAGTCCAATTTATGATTTATTTTAATCAATTACTAAAACACTTAAAGATTTGCTTACTTATTTTCAATTTTAAATATTTTAAGCATCTCTTGGTAATTAATGTATCAACTCTATAAGTGGGTCCTCACTTATAGAGCGATTTTTAAATATATATTGACTATACTAGTTTACTTGGATTTGTCCAGTTTTCTCATTAAAGTATTAACTTGGCATATGGCCAGAAACTTACATTGGATTATTTAATTATCACAGTTGCTAAAGGAATTAGATAATATATTGCTATTTTTTACTTAAAAATTCATCCTCAAGATATGTTATCTGACAGTGTAAAAACCCAAAACACAACCCTCTGAACTTAAACATCTAAACTTATAATTCTTAAACTTTATGAATAAGAATATGTCTATACTAGATATTATAGGCTAAGAAGAGAGCTCAGTTAATGTTGAATGCTTGATCTCAGAACTAAGCCATATATTCTGATGATTATGTTTTATCCTGGAGCTCAGAAACATGTTGGTGATTTGTTTCTTCCAAATGAAACCAGGAAACAATAATAAGTTTGCAAAACTGTTGGGATTGTAAATATCTTTTTAAACCTTAGCTAAGATTCTTTTGTTCTCTAATGCCCTTTTTCGTACAGTCAGAGAAATAATTGCTTTTATAGACTACTCTTCTGAGGATTTCCTCTGCCTATAGACACGCATCAACGGATGACTGTCTGCAGGCATTTGCCTGTGGAAAGCTTTTGAATGTCAATGTAAATGAGGGCAACTTTCTCAAATGTAGAAGTTTACTGGCATGATCCTTCCAGGCACAGGTATATTTTAAGATAGGAGAGCTACACATTGTGTCAGTAAGTTGAAGTTCATGGATGCAAGGAAATAGTTTTCAAACTCGATAAAGGTTGCTTTATAATTTCTTTATAGAAAGCATCATGCAAACAATCTTAGTAGGAAAATGAGAATGTGATAAATTATTGCTTTGATTTTTAAAGAAGTCACATATTAAAAGAATAGTTTCCTCTTTTGTAACATATTTTGACCAAGGTGAATAAGAAAATTTGAAACAATAGTCACAATAATTACTAGACCGTGCTAAATATTAGACTGTTGAAGTTCAGCAATCGTTTAAAAGTTGTTTTAGATATGTCCATTTTGTTGAAAAATATTTTAAAAAATTCTAGGAACAGAATTCCAAACTGGCATCACTTGCATTTCCTTCATCTGTTCCTTTCCATCTTCCAAAGAAACAGCACACATTTCTAATAACTTAGGACCCAGCCACCTGCCATTCTAATAAGTGTTTTCTTCATCACAAGTTAAATGATGTGCTAATTAGCTGTTAAATTTTAGGGTAGGAGGTTGACAAACCGAAATGATAATGTGTCATAGTGAAAAAATAACATAATTTTTTCTTATTTATTTGCATTCATTTTGACTATTCCTGATGGGACAAAATTGAGTGAAATTGTTGTGTTAAGAAGAAACATTGTCTCCTTTCCGACAACTATTTGTATGAAGGTCTATGAAACAGAGGCAAAGTCTCAATGAAATTGCCTCCACTATATTTGAAGAAAATCAATACCAGGGCCAAATATATGGTAGAAAAATAGAGAATGTTATCAATTCTCCATCAAACTTGAAGAATTATTTCTTTTTAAATCTGAAATTTTACTTTAAAGTGGTATCTTATTAAATCACAAACTTTACCCTTTCATATAATACAGTTATCAAAGTAAAGAAGAGGTCTTCAGTTTCCTGTCCTCAAGCACAGCCTTGTACTTTATATAGACTTGCACAATGGTATAGGGAGCATTCAGGAGTTTAATTAGAGCAAGCAAGGGTGCAAGAATCTATTCATTAGTGAAACAGAAGCCTAAGAAGAGCAGTAATGGTCCTTAGCCTGCCTCAAATGAGGATTATTTTCTCTTCTCTCTGCTTCTTTTCCTTAAGTCTTCCCCCAGAATAAATGTCTCTAAGGAAAGAATATAATCTTGAAACTTCATTGCATCTAGCACATATATGTATAGGTGTTAAATATCCCCGAAGTTGAAATGTTACTTAGGAGGAATGGTAACAGTGGTATATGTTAGCCTGGTGAGAAAGTCCTTAATGCAGTTTTAAGCTGATCCAGCTATTGGACCATCACCATCTCCCATACTTTACATTCTGTTTTCAGGACCCTGAACTGATTCAACTAAGGTAAGGTCTATTACTGTATTTACATAATAAAAGCAAATTGAACATCTGGCTTAAGGGACCCAAGAAAACTCACCTACTTTTCTGTATGTCATGTATTTTTTCATATTGTAGATCATTTAATCTCAGAATTAACCTCTTGCCTAACATAAGGAAAGAGAATCACTATGGCATTATATTTCTTTAGAGATATTGATTTATTTATTAGATATATTTCTTTAGAGATATGCATTCTGATCAATACATTACTAACAACCTATTAAAAAAACTGTAAAGATTTCAGTTAGGATACTTTGTTAGAAGGGGAGACTTTGACAAAAACTTTAATTTAGATGTCACATGCCCTCCAAAATTCATAGTTAAATGCTTGGACTATAGTTAGTGTCACTGTTGTACAATGTTTTATTTATTTATTTATTTATTTTACAAAACACACACATCCACTCAACCCAGACAGGGATCCTATAGATAACTAAAGCACAAATACCACTGAAGTCCAAATTGGTAAGCCAGTTATTTTCTATTGTTTACAGTCATAAATATTAATGAGTTGGTACTTACAGGTGAATAAATGACTCGAAGACAACTGCATTTCCAAGGCCCACTCTAACATGGCTGACAGCAAATGGAAGGCTAGAAACCTGGAGGACATTGTATAGTCTGCAGGCAGTTCCAGAGGTTGGAGAGTATCTGTCTCTGCTCTGCTCTAAATCTTTTCAATGATCAGCTGGTTTCTGGTTCTTCTAGACAGCTAATCTGTACTCAGAGTCTTCACTGAAGCTCACCTTGATTGAGAATCATTTTAGAAACTCTGTCCATCTGATAGGCATTCTCAACTCTGATTGTTTACTCTGACAGGGAGGGACTGAGTGAATCTGCTCAGGTTCAGGGACTTCCTGAGGCGATTTTGAATTGTTTACCTCCCTACTTAAGGAACTTCCCTGCAGGATGGAAGGTTTCATTCTCTGAGGAAACTATTATACAACAAGTGGCAGGAGACTAAAAACTGGAGGCTACTTAGAAGAATTAAATTTCTGGATGTGCGCTCTTCAAGGGCATAATAAGGTTTTAGACCCATCCTACCCCAGTGCCCTTAGTAGGCCAATATAAGGATATCATCTTTGCTTCACCACAATGCTGCCTTAATGCATGATGTTCAATATAACTTTCCACTCATAAAAACTGGAACTAATTGACTCTGACTAAAGTTTCTGAAACATTGAGGCAAAATAATTATTTACTCCTCTTACATTGTTTTCAGATACTTTGTGATAACAACAAACACTGAGTAAACCCCCCAAATCCATTTTCTTTTATCTTCTTTTTAGTATATGTATGTGTGTAAGTATCTGGGTAAATGTTCAATAAGGAAAAAATAATGTCACATTGAAATTGAAAACAAGAATATACCTTTAAAGTTATGTGCATGTGTAAAACTGAAATTAATTGTAGAATCCTTATAAAATAAATTTACAGTAATTAGAAGAGATTTTTCAGAAAATAAATGAAGCAGACAATTTCTTAACAGATGGAATACATGAAAATCTAAACTCTGTATCAAAATTTATAAATGCCCAATGTATAATTATTGTTGTTATTATTATTATCATGAAATAAAAATGGTTCAAAAATATAAATAGAAAGGAGACATCAAAATTATTAAAAATAATTGATAATAGTGAGAAAAGAAAGTTGTAATTCAATCATGTGTTTTAAAATAGAAACTTTCAAAGAAAAAAAAACAATATCCACAAATTTTAAGTAAAGAAATTAGATAATAGAAAAGAAAATAGGTTAATGATTTAAATTGATTCGCTGAAAATTTTAACCCACAGGTAAATTTTTAAAACTATTTAAGTCTGAACATATAGAAATCAAGGATGTATACATATATACATAGATGCAGGTACACCTAAGCATAGTCACTTAACTGAAAAGAGTGCTTTAAAGTGAAGCCAGGGAAAGCAAGCAGATGACTATTAGAATAATGCAGATGGGAGGCTCCAGAGAATTGTCACCAATGACAAAAATGGAAGCACAACAGAAACACTGGTAGATAGTTCAAGGTATTTACTACTTTGAGAACTTGTAATGTTTGTCAGGGTTACAAAGGCGGGATTACAGAGAGTAAAGAAAATGAGAGCAGATGCATAGATGAAAAGTTAAAAGATCAAAACAAGCAGAAAAAGAATGTCAGTCAAGCAACATAATTTATGCACCACGAGTAGGCATATGGATCTGACGAGTTATTTATAATAGCTTGAAAATTTAATATTGATTGAAAAATGTATGACATAAATGAATCAGAGGGATTAATAGGACTGTTTTGAGATACCTCCTTAAATATGCAAAACTGAAAATTCAGAACACAGAAGCCTGTCATTGAGAAATTTGCTTGTATCCTCCTGACAAACAGTAAGCAAACTGAGTCTCTACTTCTGGCACTAGAATCGGGAACAGGCTGGGCCAGCAGGACCTCTTTTGTCACTTATTTTAAATAGAATTTTAATACCAATAGTGCTAAGCAGAAATAGAAAGCAAATCACTTTACATTCTGTAAAATGGCAGTAATCTAGCCAGTGCAATAATGACTCTAATTATGAAATAATTACACATATAAAATCATTTCTCCAAGCAACATAAATAGAAAATGTATCAAAATAACTTTAAGAAAATGAGGATAATATCATTATTATTACTATTACTATCAATCATTATAAGAAAATAGAAAAGAAAGTTTGTCCTTGTCCTCTGCTAAGAATACCCTGTCTTGAGATATTTGACCACTCTTTTCCAAGCTTGAGGTATCTACTAAATTGTCTCTTTCTTAGCAAGATCTTTATTTATCACCTAACACTCATATATAACACATTTTCTTCCTAGGCGCTACTTACTTTCCATTGTTTCTTTGTTCCTATAACCTCCTAAGCAAATGATTGCAGTTAAGGTTATCTGAGTCATATACCTGCTTTTACAAACTTAGAACAGTATTTGACAATCAACAGATATATGACTGAATAGATAAAAATTAGTTTATAAAAAAATCACATGACATGGGCAAAACTACAGACTATAAACATTTCATATTTTACCAAATTAATTAGTAGATGAAGCAAAGCACATATTCATAAACATTCTATTTTCAACTTCTATTAGAAAGTATTTTAGGAAAGAAAGTAACAGATAAAATGGTCAGATACAATATGGCTATTATTATTAAATTAATGAGAAGGAGAGAACTTTGAGAAATAGTAAGATAAAATTTTCCCATAAGAGTTGTTCATGTTTTGCAAGGCAGAATGGTAAGTAAAGCAGAATACTTATTCTTAAGTGAGATATTGGTGCTGATAAGGGTAGGGAAAATATAAAATATGTGCATACAACTCCATACTCAGGTAATCAATGAGTAACACTTTGAGTTGGAAAAGGGCTGATCTGCTAATCATAAATTTACTAGAAGTTATGCCCATCATGAATATACCTGTATAAATAAAGATAGACAATGTTCCAGCATACATCTCTAAGACAATGAAACATTTTTTGCTTATTATACTATAAAGCATATTACAGGTGTACCACACAGTCCTATAGAGCAGGCAGTTATGAAAAAATCAAAAGAATATGTTAAATAAACAAAAAAAGGAAGATAAAGACCCCAAAAAGTACATTTTATAAAGTTTTATTAACTTTACATTTTCTAAATGCTAATGAGAAAGAAAAAAACAGCTGCAGAGAGACATTGGATAATAGAAAAAAAAATATGGAATTAAATCAGCCAGCATTCTTTGACTATATAGTGACCTCAGATGAAAACCAGGACATGAGTTACATCGGGGAAGGGGTTTTACTTTTGCTTCCATGGGAGAAGAAAAGTTATGGATACCATCAAAATTGATAAATATTTGGTTTGAACAAGAGACACTTTTTAATTAGAAGAGATGATAGTGCATTAAAGAGCATGGCTATTTAATCCAAACTAATCTATAAATCTAACACATGCTTTTCATTTGCTGAGAAATAACTTGCCAATAGAGAATCTCCCCAAAATCAGTGTTGGGGAAGGGTTTTGCTTTTGTCTTTTCAGGATAAGAAAGGTATTCAGCTAGAGAATCCAAAGACCACTGGACAAATGAGACATCAGGAAAAAAAAGGACAAATCATTGAGAAAAAATATTCTGATAAAAGAATAAACTGGCTTATTGGTATATCACATTTCTAAAAGGATAAAATTTCATAAATCTTCCCAAATGGTAGTTTCTGCAGTTCTTTAAGACATACAATGCAAATGGTCTCCTTGGAGACCTAGTCCAATTAATGATTAAAGCTGACTTTGGAGTTAGAGTATGGCTCTCTCCTTCTCTAAACCCAAGAATGCTTATTATCTGTTTATGACAGAAAAGCCACATAATAGAGTACAGAAGAAAAACTAATATTTAAGGACTATATTAGTGGTGCTAATCTTAAAATCTTTTAGTTTTAGACTGACTCTATAACAGATTTTCTTAAGGTATAAATATCATCTCAAATTTTACAATATTAATATATATATACACATATAAATATATATTAAACTTGTCATCACTATATTAATGGTCATATAGAGTACTAAATAACTCTAGATAAAGGTTTTGTCTACCTTCCTACTTTCAGGTTTGAGTCTCTATCAGTTTCCTGCACTAAACCAAAAGCACTCCTAACAGCAACCTTTGAAGTCTCCAAAAGGAGAATGGGGCTCCATAAGGATTTCTCCAGCGCTATGATAACACCACTAAACTGGAAAGCACCACCTAAATATCGGCTTCGAATGACAAACTACAGAACAATTTTGAGTTGCCCAGCTAAGATGGTCCAGCGTCGTAGACTACTTTAGCCAGGTTTCAGACAAGCTCTGCACTTTCCCATTACACATAGACTGGACAACAAATAATACAAATACCTCTCCAAGGAGTTGACAAATAAATTAATTTTTTTCTTTTCAGGATCCCCTAACAATGTCATCATCCCCAGACATCAGGAAGTAAATTTAAAAATAAAACAACCACATTCCCAAGAGGTGTGGTGGGTGGTTTTTGGTTGTTCAATGGGTTATGGATATTTGTTACTATTTAGCAGGATTGTTGATAAGTTATTATTGATTACAGTCAGGGAAAAAGCTGAACAATGGAGATTTTATTCCTAGTTGTTGTTTTGAAAAAAGAAAAAGGGAATATAAATACAATAGGATAAAAGTGTAGATTATTGAATCTATTCTGAAAAGGGAAAAGGAAGGTCATAGGTATCATAAGATAAAAAGGTAGATTATTGAATCTACTTTAAAAAAGATAATTGCAAGCCAGGCGATGGTGGTGCACGCCTTTAATCCCAGCACTCGGGACGCAGAGGCAGGTGGATCTCTGTGAGTTCAAGACCAGCCTGGTCTACAAGAGCGAGTTCCAGGACAGGCTCCAAAGCCACAGAGAAACCCTGTCTAGAAAAAGAAAAAAAAAGCTAATTGTATTGTACTTTTATATTGTACATATATTTTGTTTTGATGCAAATTTGAGATTAATTCTGTTAAAATATACTGTACATATGCTTCTAATCTTTTCAAGTTATTGTGCATTTATAGCTCAATTAACAATGTAATGCAAGTTTTTCATTCTTGAAAATTAGTATTATTAACTATTTAGAATAATAACTAAATGCAGATTAGTAATTAGCCACCTGTTACAATTAAAGTTGGACTTATATTAAATATGTTTTCAAGGCGAAACAAAGATATGTTTTAAACAGACAGGTCATCTTCAAACAATTTAGAACTCTACAGTATATCATATTTATGAGGTTTTAATACTTTAGTTTCTTTTTATGACAATGATATATGTCTGCTCCTGGCAGCACCAATCTACTTCAGAGAAGATGATGGGCTTCTAGGAATACCACATGGAATATACTTTCTTTGTGACAAAAGTAAGCCACTGTGCAAGAAAGTGCTCTTGCCCTGATAGAGGATGGTATAATGTCCAATTGAATAAGCAGGACACAAAAGGGAGTGAGTACAAAACCTTGTCAAGACAAGGTGGAGCAGTCCTTCAAAAATTTCGCTTTGTAGAAAAGTCTGTTGAATATTCTAGGCCTGTAGAGCAAAGATGGATGACTTAGTGTTGCAGAGGAACTTTGGGTGTCTGACTAGGTAGCCCAGCAATTACTGTTATTTCTCATATTTTTTTTTTGGAAGTGGGTTGCATGCACTTCTTACATACTCAGTTAATATTATTTCCTTCTCAGGTCTCTGAGGGAATTGAAGACTAGATAGTTATAGTTTTGCTTGTTTACAGGACTCAGAAACTAAATTCCCTAAAGAAGCGTAAAGAGTATAAGATTGAGAGATATGAAAAGATAGTTTTGGATGGTAATGCATGCTATGATAGAAATCAAATTAGATATAAGCCTTTCGACCCACCAAGATAGGTTAAATAGTGGTGTATTTTCTCTGAATGTGTCAAATACAAATGGACTAGATATTATTGATGTATGTATTGCTTGTATATATTGTATATAATTATTGTACATATTGTATATAGTTTTTTTACATTAGTTTTAACCTTCTTTTTTATTTTAGACAAAAGGAAAAATGTACTGATATTTTATTTGTATTTTATATGAAGTTTGTCTGAAGATTAGAATGCAAACAAAGCCACTAGAGAACAGAGAGTGGAGGCACATTCCTTACATCCCAGGACTTGGATGACAGAGGCAGAGGTAGCTCTGTGAGTTCAAGGCTACCATGGGCTACACAAGATCGATCCAGAAACAGATCTAGATGGTGGTGGTTCACACCTTTAATCACAACGCTTGGGATCCCACATCTTCAATCCCAGCACTAGTGAGTGGGAGACAAGAGTAATATGGCTGGGCATAGAGAGGAATGTAAATGGGATGAGACAGGAACTCACTGGAGTAGGCAGTATGATGTTTGGTGGAGACAGAAGCAATTTAAAGCATTGCAGGATCATCGTTTCAGTCTGATCATTGGTAGAGGTTAAAGAACTTTCTTGTGACTGCACTTTGCTTCCATAATCTTCAACATTAACCTCTATATCTGTCTCTGGGTTTTATTGTCCATGGTAAAATACTTGTTTCTTTTTAAAAAGCTATATTTTAAAATTATTTATATAACTATTTATTGTGTGTGTGCGTGTGTGTGTGTGCGTGTGTGTTTGTGCTTATGCATTCCACAGCACATCTCTGTAGGTCAGCAACCACCCTGAAGGTGTCTGTCCTTTCATGACATTCTGTGTTTTCTGGAATCAAGTCAGGTGATTAGGTTGGCAGTACATCCCTTAATATGCTCTGCAATCTCATCAGCCTTGCAACCTCTTAATCATGTATTGAATGCAAACCCAAATCTGTTAAAAATGCTCATAATATAACTGTAAAGTATATCCAATAAATGGCACCAATTTAACTTTCACAATAATCAAAATTACTTTCCCCCTTCCTTACATAAAAAATTCTGATTCTATTTATTTTGATGCAAGCAATATGAAGTATGAAAACAATTCAATTTGACTCTTATGGTGATTATAAATGACTTGATTTAAGACAATCATTTGCATTTTACTGGTATTTACAATAAAGACAAAGCATTTTTGTGACTCAAAGTAAAAGTTTATGTGTCCATAAACTTTGCCTGAGACCTGGGAAATACCTTCCCTATCTCTCACAATTTAGATCCTGGCATTTTCAAGACTGTCACTGAGAGGAGAGTCAGAAAATAGAATGCAACCATGAAGGTTGGCTGTCAGCTTGTGCCTTCCCTGGAACTTTCTTCCATACAGGCTCACTGTATATAAGTGACAGCATAGAGAATAATTGGTTACAGTTACCTGGTACGAAGAAAAAAGTACAAATTTCTGAAATTTTCTATCAGAGCTATATTTGAGGAAGTGCTCAGTTTTCAAAAATCACCATCATGAAAATTTCAGCTCTCTCAGAAAGAGGACCATAGTCATCGCAAAGCTGCAAGGAAGAAAGCAAAGAAGTGCTCTGCTGGTCAATGGTTTTAGTTTTCAAGAGATATAATTTATTATGAAATCATGAGGGAAAACCATGAGCTAAGATTTGAAGAAATTATCTGATGTGACCTAAA
>NW_004949100.1:1254246-1268986 GCF_000317375.1 Microtus ochrogaster | reverse complement strand
CCCGGCTTCTTTTTATATTTTTTAATGTACAGTCTATGTATTCATCCCCTTTGTGTCATTTTAATGTTAATTACTCATGGTAGATCTCTTTCATGGTATGTGCAGATAAATTTGTATATGAAGAACCTGTTTAGTCAAGGTAGGGCAGCAGAATATGCAGGCTTTGAGGAGTATTCCTCCTCCTCACATTGAAGGCACTTTAACCTTATCTTTAACGGGACCACGTATTTAATCTCCAGTGCAGCTTTGTGATATACTGTGGGCATGCCAGACACAAGAAAGTAAATATGTTGCTTATCTCACAGCTAATAAATGAGGAGCTAGATACAGATCAGGCAGAGGATTCTTAAATACTTCAGTTTCCTGAAAACAATGACATTGCTCTAATAATATATGAAGCACCTTATATAAAACAACACTCTCAAATCTGTGAAGCCTTCTTTGGAATTAGGAAAGCACATACTTGTGCTGTCCCTCAGTTTTGGATCTGGTTTATCAGCATGCAAAGAAAAACAACTTGAAAATGAAAGAGAAAAGGGATTTTTTTTCTTGTAACTTTAAAATCAAAAGGTGTTTTAGATTTTAGAGCAGGTTTTTTTGTTTTTGTTTTTGTTTTTTTTTTTGGGGGGGGATAGAATAAACTGTTTCAAGCCACATACAATAAGTGTGAAAACTAAGATGATTTTCTCTTTTATTGAAATTTTTCTCAGTGGTACTTCTGGCAATTTTAGCCTTGAAACTTTGAAATCATTTACCCCAGGAAGAAGAGACTCTTGGAAGTTAACACCAAGCTACTCCCTGAAATACAGATCCGAGGTCTATAGCCACTAGCAGGACGTGGGCTAAACTCTTTCTGACATGTTGGATGTAATGAAATCATTGTGACTTAACTGAGGTCTGTGAGGACAATAGATTCTGAGCATAGGTCATGCAGCCCCGGTTCCCTCCATTACTCGTTCTGTCCCAGCTCTCCACTGCTCTGCCCTGGGAAAATCCCTGCATGTCCATTCTAAGAGCGATTTGTTGCAACTTGATTTTTTTTTTTTTTTGAAGCATTAGCTCTGCATTTTCCCAGGCGATGCTCAGACTGGACTCACCAACAGAAATTGTATTGCTGTTTGTGACAGGATCAAAGTGTGGCTGCTAACATTGCTCCCGACGCAGCTTTTCTTGTCTGTTCCAAAATCTAACATGGACCTCCATATTAGTGATGGTGGGAAAGCAGTCTTGTTAGTATTGTTTTCCAAGGATATCATTTATTGAATTGTCTGCATATGACTGTCCAGCTCAGCTACAGCCTGGTTTCAGATCCCATGATGAGGAAGGAAGGTCGCTGTGAAGAAATGAATTGTCCACTGATGAATTTCACATCTGTTGTGAGCCCCAAATACTTCAAGTGGTCATTATTTATACTTCAAAATAAGCAATTTTTTCATAGCAACAAATATGTTTTCCTTACCCTTCAACAAAAGCAAGCAAGTAGTCAAACATGTTTTTCCTCTAATTTTTGCATCAAAATATCTTTAAACCAAAAGCAACACTTATCACTTTGCTAGTTTGGTCAAATATTTAGCCATGTACATCCCATCTTGGCAAAACTAAAAGGCAATTGCCATAGGAATAAATCTTCAATAATAATAATGTTATTCAAAATGTAACAAAGCATAATTACAGAAATAGAAGTGACTTGCCTCCAATCCTCTCAGAACTGAAACAAGACAGTGCCCAGAGTCTGGAGTGACAGCTGACATCCCCAGAGAAAAAAACCTAAGAAGCTTCAGCTCCCAAAGAATTTTAGTGGAAGATATTTGCAGAAAAATGGGGTTTCTGGAATGATCACATCTGTCCCAGCCATGACTGACAAAGTGTTGCTGAAAATTGCCAAGTATATCTTCAATATTATAAGAGAGAAGACAGTCCCAGCAGTATTCAGCAGTGCCCCAAAGTCCATTGTTCCCTGCCAAGTGAGACTGTCACCACAGGATTTCCCTTATAAAGAGACACACTGGACAACCACTCATATACTAGGCTGAAACTAGGTCCCACGGCTCCCAACATATGACCACATCTAAATTTCTACTTTATTATCATGTTAAGGGAAGTACTTCTGATCCAATGTAAACCTCAGCAGGAAACATTCTGAATGTAAAGACACATCTAAGAATAAATTGGCTTTTATACTTATGGGTTACCACAATTTCAACATCCTTTTTTTTTTCTTTTAAGTGTGACCATATTATAAAAACCTTTGGCTTTAATCTGATAATGAGAACCTTTCCAGAATTATTTTGCACAGTGGGTATCCTAATTTCAAATTCATTGTGCACATTATTATGTAACACTCCCTAATGGCTTGAGGGGTCTGCTCAGATCGTGATCTTTCCTTAAAAGCCACTGTTGAGTTTTGCTTGTTGATATCTACCATTGAACCTACTTCAATTCTAACAGTAAGGAATCTTTTAGAAGCATGAAATTGAAATAAAAATGTCATAGGATGGGCTAGCAAGGGGAAGAAAATAGGGGAGAATCCCCTTGCTCTTAACATATCCTTGATCTCTGTATGACTAAGACACATTTTGGATAAAGCCAAGTTGATAATGAGATTCAACTTTATTTTCCATACATAAAGTATGTTAATCTGTGTTCACCTCATCTGTATTTCTCCATGTTAATCTTTACACACTGACACTCCACGTAATAACATTTGACACTGTTTAGTTTGACAGTTACATCTTTATTAATCTGCAAATTTGATTTTACTTACAGCCTGCTTTACTAGTGATTCTGACTTCTGCAATGGCTGTAAGTAGAAAAAAACAAACAAAAATAGTATATAAATATAATGACAAGAACCTATAGAATAAGATTATCTTCTGTCTTCATACTTTATATCCATGTTACCATGACCTATGCCTTTAAAGTTCTTAGCAGAATCTGATTACCAAATCTAAAATATGTGAACCTTGTTTAGCAAATTCTCACTTTAATTATGTAAGCTTTTTTCTATTGTTCAATTAAAAATACATACATAACCATATATATATAGAACAGAAATAACAAATATTTTAGACATACGAAATAATTGGTAGTTTTCTGTATAAACTTTAAAAGTGTCATAACATTATCAAGAGAATCAAAAGTCCAGTAAACTGTGTCACACACACTACATGCTGAAAGGTGGTGGATATGAACATCCTGTGTCATAAAAGTATTTCTGGTATTCCCATCCATTTTATGTATTCACAGAAATTCTCTAATTAGAAACATCTTACCCTTGTACAATGGACCACCATAGAAAGTAATCTTTTACTTTACTACAATTTTTTTTTGCTTCATAGATTTGATCAAATCTAAGAAATCCATTTTTTTCCCAGTGAACTATGATGTGAGTACTTCCTGCCATATGCTTCTGCCTCTAAAGTGTTCGATTTTACCATTGATATAGAATCAACAAATACTTTTGAAATTTTTTTTCATAGTAAACAAAATAAAAACTAGACATAGCATACTTGTTTCATATATATAAAGTTTATTCTGCTTGCAGTTTCAGAGGGTGAGTCCATGGTCATTATGGCGAGGAGCATGGCAGCAAACAGGCATAGTGCTATAGCAAGACTTAAGACCTTACATTCTTATTTGCTAGTTGGGGGCAGAGATAAAGCTAACTGTCAATGGTATGGGCTTCTAAAATTTCAAAGTCCAGTGACACACCTCCTCCAACACAGCTACACCTCCTAATGCTTCCCAAATAGTTCCACCAACTGAAGACCAAGCCTTCGATTATATAAGCTAATGGAGGTTATTCTTATTAGCCGTTGTGGTGGTACACACTGGGAAGATTTGGTGAAGGAGACAGAGGCAGGAGGATTACAAGCTTGAGGCCATCCTGGGCTTTTTTTTGTGTTCTTAATGGAACTGTGAATAATATAACTTGGGTTGAATAAGTTGAAGAATGAAAAGTTTTACATCAGAAAAAAATATCTTATTTACTATGAGCCCCTCAGGTCAGGGTGTCATGTTTACCAATATAAAGGATGCAGAGCTCCATATCCTTGCTCTTGAGGCTTAGTAGATACAACACAAAGATGGAAAAGTGACTTCTAATGGATACCACACTCTTAACACCTGTTTTTTTAGCTCCTCATCATCCACTTACTGATTTTACATTACCATTATTTTAGTATAGAGCCAACTTGCACACGAGGTATGTTTAACTTCTGATTTGAATGCCAGCATCGTCAGTCCCCCATCAAAAAGGGAGGGACAACTTCAGAAAACCTGTCAATCATTCCGTTTTCCTTTTGTCTCTCACAATGGCACAGACCTGACTTCTTTGTCAGTGCCATTATCTTCTACTAGAAACACACCTGTTACAAACGGCCACCTTGACATTTCTCATTAAACATTCAATATCCTGATATTGTCTTTGATTTTTCCTTGGTATTTTCTCTAATTGCATCTCAGAGATAGAGCTGGCTCGTATGCATCTCTCTATTGCCTTGATATTTAATATTTTTCCTTTATTATGCATGAATGCATGATTGCATGTACACACATAACATACAGGGATTAATGTGAATATATGTAAATGTTTTTCTTAGTATGAAGTATATTTTCCTTGCCTCATACTTTTGAAACTCGGGATGTCATTAAAAATGCCATGACTATGGCCTTAAGCAACAGAAATTTGCATTCTCATAATTCTGGAGTTGCAGTGTGCATTCAAAAAGACATCATATTTAGGTTCTGGTGAGAGTCCATGCCTTGGCTTGCACACAGATGTTATTTTACTATGTTGTATATAAGTTAGTTAGTGATACTTTCTAGGTATATGACTTTTACAGAATCCAGTGCTTCACTCATGATTTCATTTAACTTCATTATTTTGGGAGGCTCTTCCTTCCAAATATACTATGTGTGTGTTAGGAATATAACACATACAGCTTTACAGCAATTGCAGTTCAGTCAAAACCCAATCTTAAACTCTTTTTTCAACCTTTTACATACACTCTTAGATGCAAAGACCTGGTTCTCTGTTTTCTGAAGGAAGCAACATATTTTATTCCTTTTTTTTTAAAAAAAAATGTTTTCTTTATTTTAAATTCCAGCCACAGTTTTCCCTTCTCCCACTCCCTCAACTCTCCTCCAGCCCACCTCATCCACCCCCTCACAATAGGTAAAGACTCCCATTGGGGCAGGACCAAGCCCCTCCCCCTGCATTAAGACTGAGCATCGCATCCCAGCATAGAGAATGGGCTCCAATAAGCTAGCTCAGGCACCAACGATAGGTCGTCGTCCTACTGCCAGGTGCAATAGTCCAAACTTCACCACTGTCTCCCACAGAAGGGGGATCTAGTTCTGTCCCATGGAGGCTCCTCAACTGTCAGTCTAGAGTTCATGAGTTTCCACGAGCTTGACTCAATTGTCTCTGTAGATTCCCTTTCTCATATATTCCCTCCTCCCTCTCTTCTGTTGGGTTCCTGGAGTAGCACAGACACTGAGAATAACAATCAATAAACGGGACTTTCTGATACTGCAGAGCTTCTGTAAGGCAAAGGACACAGTAATTAAGACAAAATGATAGCCTACAGAATGGGAAAAGATCTTCAGCAACCCCACTTGGGACAGAGAGCTGATCTTCAAAATACATAAAGAACTGAAGAAACTGGACTTCAAAATACCAGATAATCTGATTAAAAATTTTGATATAGAGCTAAACAAAGAATTCTCAGCAAAAGAATCTCAAATGGCTGAAAGACATTTAAGCAATTGCTTAACATCCTTAATCATCAGGGAAAAGCAAGTCAAAATGACTCTGATAAACCATGTTATACCTGTCAAAATGGCTAAGATAAAAAATTCTGAGGACAGCTTATGTTGGAGAGGATGTGGAGTTATTTTGTTCTGAATCATTATTATGCTTTGCTTTAGTCTGTCTTTTTCCAATCTCTACCAACAAGGAATTTTAGAAAAAGTTCCTCACTTCCTCCTTCTCTAAATTTATTACAAGGTTAGCCACTTGTTTTCCACCAATTTTGGCCAATAAATTTATGTCAATAAGCAAGTTTTTTTTTTATTTTTCAGATAATGGGTACTGAGTATAGTTTAAAGTGGATGTGTTCAGTAAAGCATTTTTTGAAAGTCTAGCTACAAATATACATAGGCTTAGTGATACATGAACACCATTGTGTAAGAACAAGGAGTATGTGAATGAAACAGCAACACTCTTGCTCACAGTACATTTGCACTAAGGAAGGACTTGAAGGTTAATATAACAGCAGAATTTGGGATTAATATCGTAGATTCAGAGGCACCTCTGTATTTCCCAAGTGGTCTCTGTGTTTCCATTCACAAAGGCTATGAGATAAAACTCCATGGCATTTAGTGAAGATTGGATCATCAAACTGCGCCAGATAATGAAGAGATAAAAAAGTTTTACTCATCAGCAATCTGTCCAGCAAATAGGATAATGGCATTGATGCTACATGAATATAATTAAGTAGTTAGATTTTATTCACGAGAGAAATGAAGCCCACAAATAAAATTCTTTTTTTTTTTACACAATTGTTTTCTGTTTCCAGGGCATTGTCATATAAATTTATATGATATGATTTGTAAGAGAAAAAGAAAAAAATTTCATAAAAAAATCTGTTTATTGGTCATCTAGAGTTTTTTTGTGGGGTCTAGAATGGCAGCTGAGGGACAGACAGGCTGGCTTAGCTCATTTGGTTCATTTCAATTTAATTTAAATATGCTAAATATATCTTTCTATCTTATGACCTGAATCGTCTCATTAAATTAGTCTCTAATGGTATTGCTGGGAAAAAACAGTAATAAAAATTGTATGAAAAATGAAAGCCAAAATCTAGTTAAAGATCTATGTTGATTAGTTTTCTGCTTCTCTTAATAATATAACCTGTGCTGACTTGGTCTATAATTCTGTATTAAGTACATAAGATATCATTAATTAAATATGTCAATGACAGGTACTGGGCACAAGATCTCCTCTTTCAAATAAATGCTAATTATACAAGTGATTAAGACTTAGTATAATTTCAGTTATCCATTTTAGACATTACATAAAGTACAGGTTAGCCATACATAATAAACATTGTTTCTGGTTTCTATTAACATAAAATATTATAGAATATAGTAATTGATAACGTCCTTCTTTGTACTATCAGTAGTGTTCCTATATCTCCCAATGTTTCCATATTCCACCACAACATATTTTTATTATTTTTATTATATGACTCTTACTAATCTGAGTGCTACATTAAACTATTAGAATAAAATATAAAATATGCTTTCATTTTATGAACATATAAATAGGAGAATCGTGTAATAAAATTTAGTGAACCACCCCTGAAAAACTAATTGGAACATAGAGACAGAAATTTTGACATGAAGAATTAATTTCTATAATTTGAAACCATCAAAGGTTTTCAGCTTAAGGTTCAAATGTGAACATTTTTGCTATCTCTTTAGAGTAATTTGCTAACAGAGTTGATTTATTTATGGCAATTGTGGATGTACCAAGATCAAATGTTAAATTAGATAGGACTCTATTATAGAAGACATACATTGAAATGGAGTTGAGTTCGAGCAAAAGTTTTAATGTTTCAGTATCTCTGTAAAAAGACAGCTTAAAATAATGAAATACAACACTAACATCTTAAATGCACATTAGTTCAAAGTTTTTCTGGAATCAATGTTTCTGTATGTGAGTCTGTAAATTACTCTTACTTGCAGGCATATCAGTAATAAATTAAATGTAAAACTAATAGAATTTAACATAAATGGATCCCCAAATTACTATGTTTGGGGAGATTCTTTTTTATATTACACTGTATATGAATAAATTATTCAAAAGACTAGAAAAATATGGATTTACGGCATCTGAGGTTTTGTGTGTGATTTTAATTTTTTTTGTCTTGGTTTTTCGAGACAGGGTTTCTCTGTAGCTTTGGAGCCTGTCCTGGAACTCCCTTTGTAGACCAGGCTGGCCTCGAACTCACAGAGATCCGCCTGCCTCTGCCTCCCGAGTGCTGGGACCGCCCAGCCTGATTTTAATTTTTCAAGTGATAAGTTTAATGAAAGACAAAGATTGTTTCCTTTTAACAATATGATACCTATTTGACTATTAGAAAACATACAAAAATGTAATTTAGTAATGTCAAAAGTGTATCTACATTGAACAACTCATTGGAGCCTTCTTACAGAATAAAAATACACAGTACAATACCTGTGGTGTGGTAAGTCTTGAATTGCCTTTCACTTACTTATATTTCTACCTTAGCCACATATTTTTATTTATTGAAGAAGACAATTTTAAATTAACCCTCACAACTCTAAATTATATATAAATATATTAAATGTCAGTTATTTATATTCTTTGAGGTGGATGTATTTATTCATTTAAAATGCTTGTTCTACATATATTAAATAACAGTTCTGGGCCTCTGCTGATTATTGTAGGCACAATGTTAGCATATGTAAATCTGATGCATGATGAGACAGATACAAAAAAAAAGGAAAGAAAGAGGAAAAGAATAAGGCAAACATTGCTAAGTTTCTATTTAAGCAAAATACTATATGTTATGGCACCCATCCATTTTCTTTTTTAACATATTGTTTTACTGACTCTTTGGAAATTTATCATCATGCAATCCTGTTTCCATAATTTATATATCCCTCCATATTTACCCTTCACTGGTGTGGGAAATCCTTCTGTATCTGTGTTACTTTTATTGGTTAATGAATAAAACTGTTTCGGACAATGGTTTAAGAGTATGGAGCTAGGCAGGAAAACTAAATTGAATGTCAGGAGAAAAAAGGTGGAGTCAGAGAAAAGACATGTAGCTGGGAGACAGACACTTCCACTGGAACCCACTAAACTTGGCTTGTAGCCCACGACTCTGTGGTGATTAATAGAAGTGGATTAAATTAAGATATAAGACTGAGCGCAGCAGAATATCACTTCACAGTCTTAATATACCTCAGTGGCACTTAAACGCTGATTTCTTTGTTAGTGAGGAAAGCAATTTAAAGCACAACGTAAAAAAATCAAATATCAAATTCAAAATCACCAAAAACCACTTATAATTTGACTTTATTTATATGACCTTAATTTTTGTTTCTATACATTTAGTTACAGCATTTGTATTATAAGAAACTGTTGGATAGGACGAAACACAACCAATGTTAACAGTGCTACTGAGGGGTGACTAAATGTACAGAAAGTGGGATGATCATTGATGATTCCTGAATGTCTCTTTATGGTGTTATTTCCTGGATCTATTAAAAAGTCTAAGTGACATTTAGTAAAATTAAAACTATAGTGTTTTGCATTTACAATTTTAATAAATTCAACATATTTTTTGAAAATTCTTCTTCATAGCAGATGCTCACACTCTAAACCAAAGCTAATATACATCTCTCCCCTGATTAAATGGCATTTGAAATAAAATTATTTCAATAACTAGAAGAAGGACTGCTCACCATTTTATATACTACTCAAGATGAAACCATTTTATATACTACTCAGGATGAGGTTGAATTGAAACATATTGGTTCTTAATATTTTGCCTTTATCCTAAATATATTATTTCTTTTTGTGACAAATTTATACCTTTCTATTTTTTTTTTTAAGTAGTAGACATTTCTTTTGCAACAAATCTGCTCTGAAATTACAGAAACAGGAAAGTACATATATGTGTGAACTTACATACTCACGTGCATGTATGTTTATGTGAATGTAGTGAGGTAAAATAACAAAGCCACAGAGTCCCATATTGAAGGTAGAAGTCACAAAACAATCCCACACCAGTATGGAATTCTGATTAGTAAAGGAGTTATTTATTTGAAGGAAAAACTTACAGATCATCGTCCTAGACAAAAGCCTTCTGCACGACCAGGAAAAGGATTCTAGTATCTGGAAGTGGAGTCTGGGGCAAGAGATCAAACTCATGGCTACTACTGCTTTAAAAAGCAGCAGAGACCATGCCCAAGTGGGCTGGTATCTTAAAGGCTATTGGCTGAAGGAGCGGAAGGAGCTCCTGCAGCACCATATTCCTTTGTATGCAACTGCCTGTCAGCATCACTTCAAAATACTCCCAATAATGAAGTTTATAAAAAAGATAAAATGTATCAGAATGCTTGTGACTACTAATAATTCTGTAATTCAATAAACTTTGAGAGATTTAGGAGCTCTGAACTTTTTAGAAATATTTGATTTTAATCATCAACCAGACAATTACTAGGATAAACTCTGAACAGTCTTCACTTGGTTCTATATAAGAAAATTAATCTGAATATATGAGGCAGTTTTCTGATTTTTTTTAAATTCATGTTTGAAAGCCCCAAGGTTCTATATGCTTGTCATATGTGCAACTGTGTTAATAGAACAGGATGTGTATTAATGGCAGATTTTTGGATCTATTGACTCATCACTTAAATGAATACTACCCATACATAAAGGAAAAACTCTCATTAATAAATACTATCAAAAGAAATTAAACCCTGATTAATGAGAAAAACATTAGGATTTAATAATTCTTGGTATCACACCCTATGCATCAGCAAATAAAAATATTTAAAAGAATTTTTTGAAAATTTTATTAGTGTATGTTTATTTTAAAAAATTAATTATTTCTTTGTATCATTACCCTATCATGCCTTTTTTCTTTGTCCCCTTGGTCTCTTTCTTCTTTCCTTCCTGCTGATTTTATATTAAGGATATTTAAAAATTATTTAAATATATTTGATTTAACATAAATATTATCTTTTTGAAAACTGCAAAATAGTATTTGTATAGAGTCTTTTATTGTACAATTGACTTTTAATACATTGCATTCTTTGGAAATAGCTTTTCTTAAGATATCTCTCACCTTTAGAAACCAAACTTTTGCCAAATCATGCAACCAATGTAGTAAAAGATGCCTTGAAGTCTTTACAAGTATGTACCCAACCTGTGCTCCTACTGTGTATTCAGCATGCTTATGTCTAAATTTTCTCTAGGATAATAAATTGACCAACTTACTATGTCTTATACTTCCAATGTAGTCTACATTTATGAGCTATGTTGAATTTATAATTTTCTTTAACTATGTATTCCCCCATGAACTGCACAGAATATTGTGTGTGTGTTGTTATCATTGCTGAAAACAGTTGATATATTTAAATCAACCTTAAAGAAGGCAAGAATCTACCATGAAGTTGGAATCAACATGAAGAAACAGATTGATAACATCTATTTAAGATTTTGATTGCTACTCTAAGTCAGTCAAGGTCAGGAGCATAACTTATTCTTTTGTAAAATTTTTCTTTAAATTATCTTTATAAAAATGATTTTTCATTCCTTTCACATTCCTTGTACTGTGTGCTGTTTAATTAATATAGAAGAAAGCCTATTGTTAGAGAAAGGCAACAGGAATAAGTAAAACATCAATACACAAAAATAAGCAAATAACAAACAAGCCACAAAACAGAACAGATAAAAGGCACCGAGAGAAAAACAGGGTACTTAAATTTTGG
Source organism: Microtus ochrogaster (assembly GCF_000317375.1). Taxonomy (NCBI): domain Eukaryota; kingdom Metazoa; phylum Chordata; class Mammalia; order Rodentia; family Cricetidae; genus Microtus; species Microtus ochrogaster. The sequence goes on along the minus strand of NW_004949100.1, from coordinate 1,257,451 downwards.
TTGCCCTTGGTATACACTACTTCAAGAGGAGAAGTACTTTTAATTCTTTGCTTTGGTGGTAGCCTAACTTTTAACACTAGAAAGACAAATATTGAAAAATAGTAACTAAACTGCGTTGCTCTCATATACTCTTTTAGCAATATATCCACATCTGGAAAAAAAGGCACAAAACATGTATTTTAGTATAATACTTGTTTGTTAATGATCTATCATTCAGATTATATTATCAAGCATCTATTTTATCTATATATTGCATTGTTTATACAACAACTATTACATTGTTGACAAATGTAACATTTAGGCTTTTCTTATGCAGAATCAAAGTGAGGAAAAAAAGGAAACCAGTCAATGAAGCAATGCTTGGTATATTTTATCGAACTGGCTTCAGTAATAGCAGTTTTAAGCTTTCTTCAACATTTTTGTAGTTTTAAGAACTCCTGCTCTCCAGACAGTTTATCTAGGCTCATCAGAGAGAAGTTTCTTTCCAAATGCCTTCTATCACTTACAACCATCTGGCAAAAGTTTCCTTCAAGAGAACTTCTCTCTTTATGTTTTTCCAAATGTTTCTCTCCAGGGAAGGTGACTCTCTTCATGTTCTTCCACTCATCTTCAACTGCTCAAGTAACATCAAATGCTGCTTTTTGAAATGCTCCTTCACCATTTTCAACATTATGAAAGGACTAGTGAATATTTAGGAGCAAATCTCCTTTTTAATAAATAATATATACATATATAAATATTTAATAACTACATTCTATTTGTAAATATTCATGAATAAATTTAACTGTTGGGTGTTGTTTTTCAATAGAGATATCAAAATGTTTTGCAAGCCACCCCAAGACAGCATCAATGAAGACATATCTATTTTTCTTTTAAGACTTGTCAGATTTATATATTTAAGAACAGAGATCTGGAGGAGTTTCTAGGAGTCTAGCTAGATCATTCCTTTTAACAATAAATTTAAACTGGTGAACAGCAATTACATATAAACACATATCAAAACCTTTTGTTGATTTATATTAAAATCAATTTTAATTAGTATCTGATATCAAATCTAATAATATTGTGGGAAATTATATTTATATTGTGATAAGATTTATGAGATCTACAAGAAGAAAATGCTACCCAACATAAAAAATATATACAGAGGACCTACGTCAGGCCCATTCAGCCTCCGTGGTTTTGGTTCAGTCTCTTTGAGCTCCTATGTTAACTCCTGGGTTAGTTGATTGTGTGGGTTTTCTTTTGGTGCCCTTGACCCCTGTAGCCCCTACAATTCTTTACTTTCCCCTCCATAGGATTTCCTGAATTGCATCTAATATTTTCCTGTGGGTCTCTACTCTGTTTCCTTTGGTAGCCAAATGAAGCCTCTCTGATGACATTTGAGCTACGCACCAATTTATAGTAAAAAGAATATCATGAGGAATCATATTGTTGCCTTTTTTGTCAGTCATTTTTGGTTCTATCCTATACCTTATACTATCCGGCTTCTGGGCCATAGCACTCCAGTCAGTGGTGTGATTACTTTCATGCCACGGGTCTCAAACTAGATCAGTCTCTGGATGGCCACTCTTGCAATTTCTGTATCATCTTTATATGCACATCTCATAGGCAGGGCAAATTGTAGCTCATATTATTTCTGACTGGATTCTCGGTTCTAGTCCTCCAATGGAAGTCTTTCCTAGTTACAAGAGTTGACTAGTTTACACTCTGTCTCCCCCATTGCTAGGCATCTTAGCTAGAGCCACATACTAGTCCACTGGAAGGTCCCATTCTCTAGGATTGTAGCTCATCTCCAGGATGTCCCCAGTTCCCATTGCCAATCTCAGTACTTCCTGCGTTTATCTTCCCCCCACCTGACACCTCCTGCTACCATTCCTGTGACTCCCTCCCAGTTCCCCCAAGGATCCACCCATGATCCCTATTCTGTTTCCTCTTATCAGGGAAATAGATTCATGCACACCCCCTGGGGCCATGCTTGTTAACTAGCCTTTCTCGGTTTGTGGATTGTGTCATGGTTATTCTTTATTTTGCATCCAATCTCCACTTTACAAGTGAGTCCATTCCATGTTTTCCTTTCTGAGTCTGGGTTACATCACTCAGTATGAGTTTTGTCAAGTTCCATACATTTGCCAGCAACTTTCATGATGTCATTTTTTTTAACAGCTGAGCAACACTTCATTGTGTAAATGTGCCACATTTTCTATATCCTTTCTTTTTTAAATTTATTTATTTATTAAAGATTTCTGTCTCTTCCCTGCCACCGCCTCCCATTTCCCTCCCCCATGATCCTCCCATCAAGTCCCTCTCCCTCATCAGCCCAAAGAGCAATCAGAGTTCCCTGCCCTGTGGGAAGTCCAAGGACCACCCACCTCCATCCAGGTCTAGTAAGGTGGGCATCCAAACTGCCTAGGCTCCCACAAAGCCAGTACGTGCAGTAGGATCAAAAACTCCTTGCCATTGTTCTTGAGTTCTCAGTAGTCCTCATTGTCCGCTATGTTGAGTGAAACATAGACTGTTTCCAGTTTCTAACTATTATGAGAAAAATTACTATGAATATAGTTTAGCCAGTGCCTTTGTGCTAGGGTGGAGCATCCTTTGTGTATATACCGAGGAGTGGTATAGCTGCGTGTGTGGGCCCATTTCAAACTTGTCTGAAGGTCAGAGAGCTTGGGGATTACTCAAATGATCCACAAGTGTAGTTGCCTGTCCCTACTCAGGATGTAATTGCTTGGTTCATTTAACATTAAAATAGCTTGTTTTAGTAAGTCCATGTCATCCTGACAGGTGGTCAGGATATGGAAATGTACTTCTGCTCCTTCTTTTGTAACTATGAGGTCATCTAGGGAAGGGCAGCCTCCAGGATACCTGATTTAGAGAGCACCTTTGCCACCTAGACAACAGAATGTTAATGATTTGATGTCTCAGAGTATTAAAGCGATTGGCTGTGTGAGTTATTCTTTGTATCAAATTATAAAATCTTTTGCTACCTTCTTCTCCCATTTATGTTGGATATAAAAGCTGTGTAAAAATAAACGTGTGATTTCAGTAATCACTTTAATATCCTCCCAGTATTATTCTGTGATTTCTGTCTAATCATCTTTATGAATTTCCATATACTTTACTGTAGACGTAAGTCACAAACGATGCCACAGCAGTTTGGAATTATAATTAACAGGGTAGTATTTATTTAAAGGGGAAAAAA